>NW_028234408.1:22972935-22975435 GCF_977035675.1 Penaeus japonicus
ACAAAGTTAATTATCCATTTAAGATTATCATATATTTCCTAAGAACACGTCAAAGACATTTCTCAAAGAGAGAAGGAAAATGGACTAATTCTTGGAATAGATTTTGTAGCGGAATAGTCACAATGGAAGCACAAAAAGACTTTCACAAAGATATTCTAAAATTTCTATTAATCACTTGTGGTTCTAAGGATACTACTCTGCATAAAGGACAAAATGCCAGTTGTATCATGTGAGACGTAACTCATGACGGGAGTAGTAAAGGACTCGTATATCTGGCATTTTCTGGCTATTTATTAATAAACTTATTAATTGTATACGTACTTTCAAACTTATAGCAATGAATGACATTTTCCCCGAACACGGAAATCGGTGTCAGAAATCCAAACCCATTACTGATTACATTTCAGAAAGATCGAAAGGGCAACGGGGAGGGAGACCAGATAAAGAATTTCGGTTTGAAAAGAAGTTTGTAATGTTTAATGACTGTGGACCAGCTTTTTTACATTTTGATGTCTTTTTTTCTTTCTTTTTTAACTACGATCAAGATTTCATCACATTTTTCATTTTCTATTTGGTCAGTTACTATCATCATTATTTTTATCGGGGTATAAAAAATGATTTTAGCGAATTTGCATGTCGTTTGTGATTTAGCGGCCAGAGCGATGAATATAAATAGCTAAATAAGAAATATATGTATATATATATATATATATATATATATATATATATATATATATATAATCCTACCCTTAGCATTACAAATCATAGGAAATATATGTAGAACAAGGTGTTTAGAAAACATCCTTTCTTGATACTGAAGTTGAAATGCAATCTGCTGTTGAATCATGGCCATCCATCTTGTAGCTGGTGCTGCTTATGGGTTTGCAACTAAAGCTTGCACTGCAGTTTTAATTGCAAATGTGGGTTAGGTGGCCGGGAATTTGTAAGTGGTAGGTAGTTCCATATCGTTTATTTTTATTTTTTTAAGGAGGGGTGGCGTTAATTTTCTATTATAGGCCTGTATCATAAATTCCATTCAAATTAATATGATGGATTTAGTGGTTATAGTCAGAACTGACCAAAAGTAGAGACGGTACTATATTCAATAAGTGGACAGGGCATCATATATTCCAGAGAAGTAAATACTAGAATACGAAACACTAGAATAGTCGTATGAATGGATCCTCTCACTCTACTATTCATAGTGGAGAGTATCTTTGATATCCTCTCTAAACCCCAAAATCTGGGCCCTGAGAATAGTGGAAGCCATGAAGGAGATCAGAGTTTTCGACACTCATGGTGCACTGATAACAATCAACTAATGTGTTTATGTTTTACCTGAACCGGCATTTGTCTGGAAAAGAGCCATCTATTCAGAAAAAAAATCATGATATTCGGTTCATCTATTGGCGAGACCAACCCCTCGATTGACTGGCCAGCCATAGCGCTTGTTACTTGTGTTCATGAATCCACAGGCTTGACTTTTCTAACCAGTTGTTGTAACGTTGAAGATATGTTTTTGTAGTATTAGTTCATTGGCAACACAAGACACAAATTACTGATGTATTCAAAAGGTTTATCGTAAAATAAGGAACCAGTCCAAACTTTATGGGTACAAACTGAAATAAGCCGCCTGCTTATTACAGTGGTAGCGCGCCGGCCTCACATCCCCGTGGTCAACAGATGGAACCCCGTCCATTCTCATGAGTTTCCACTGCTGCCTGGCGGCAATGATTGGATTCCAAGGTGGGTAAGGACCAAACTCAGATCGAATCAGCATTCGTTGACACACTCTTACGAGTCAGCACTCGCTGTCATAGGCAGGCTCGTCATAGTGCGTATAAGCCTGGCGAAGCATCTGCTTCGCATATCTTGCTTATTCTTAACCGAACTAAAAACAAGATGAATAGCACAATGTGCTAGACAGATAAGTAGATAGATATGTAGATACATAGAGACAGACTTATAAGTTGATAGATAGATATAGACATCTATTATAGATACATGGATGAAGAGAGATGGGCACAAATAGTCAGACGAATAGATAAATAGTGTTACATCAGTGTGTAATTTTGTTTCACCACTGATTACAGGATGTAAGTTAGGTAAACATGTCGCAAGGGTCGGGGCAAGACAAGCGGAGGGAGAAAACCACATTGCAGACGCTGTTTGGCATGCCGGAGTCCTTATGCATGCCCCTTGTGACCTGGATTACCTTGTGCTTGCCCCTTATATAGTGATTAATCTATACTGTGCCCGAGGACTATGTTGTAATGTGTGCCCCCCTTTGTATTGCCCGAGGATTATTTCTGTATAACATGTGTGGAACCTGTTTAATAAATAAGAACTAGTGTTATTGTGAGGTCCCCTTGCCCTGCCTGACTCGCCTCCCGGTGTTCCTCCTGTTGGTCTTCTAGGCCACTATTGGTGTCAGGAACCCTTGGAGCTGTTCTGAGGTTTACGACCGTGTTTAAAGCACGCCGCCTGCCTGTCTGCCAGG
>NW_028234408.1:23005435-23010435 GCF_977035675.1 Penaeus japonicus
TGTTATTATTTTATGATGATGGTGATGACGTTGCTGTTGATGTTTTTTTCAGTTTGAAATGTCTCCATCTGGTTGTCACATGGACCTAGAACACACAGCTCCTATAAAAATTGGCTCCATCCCTCTTGTGCAATACTTCAGCAATTTTGTTCAAGGACCAGCCATGAACTCGGCCCAGCCCATGATGCCCAACCAGCTTCCGGGTCCAGGTCAGCCTTCAGTGCCAAGCTATGCCCCTCCTCCAGCACAAACCCCATTGCCAAACTATTCTCCAGTACCAGGACAACACCCAGGCTATGCTCCTATACCAGGTCAACAACCAGTTCCAAGTCAGCTTCCAGTGATGAATCCACCTCCAGTACCAGGCCAAGCTTCATTACCATGTCAGCCTCCTGTGCCAGGTCAGCCTCCAGTGCCAGATCAACCACCATTGATGGGTCAACCACCAGGTCAGCCTGGTTATGGTACTGGAACAGGTCAATCTCCAGCATTGGGCTTTGCTTTAGCTATGCCAGGCCAGCAAACAGTCCAGCTGCCAGTGTATCCCGGACAGCCGTCCAACAATCCAGCCCAACCTAGCATAGCAGTGAGCAATGTAGATGAGAACACTGCCCCATACAACCCAAACTTCCAGCCTACATCATACCCCATACCAGGGTCACCGAAGTTTCCAGGATTCCAACTTTATCCTCAGATGCGTAAGTTTTTCACTTTCTTACAAATTCCTTTTTTTTTCATATAATTTAATGGTCTTGAGGTGTTTGTGTTTTAATGTCTTATTAATACAATATTCAATTTTACAATTAGATAGATATATCTTTTATTTTTTATATGAATAAATCAGAAATTGTTAACTCATTTACATTGTTAAGAATTTGTAAAGACATATATTCTGAATTAATATGTTTTTGTCTGATTTTTCCATAGCCCTACCAACCTACAACCAGTGCATGTTTGGAACTACCAGCATTGCAGAGATTGATAGTGACATTGACGAAGGCCAGAATCATAATGAAGTTGGATTTGCACCCCATTATGTATCATACAATCTTATAAATTCCAAGAGGCTCCAGTCAGGTATGGTTTTATTAATAAACTCCATATATTGTTATTAGACATAATATTTCTTTTACAGGGAGATGACTATAGACAATAGATTTATGATAAGATGTGTATTTGGCCAAACTTGTATTAAGATAACAGAAAAAAATATAAGATACTAAGAATTTAGGCAAATAAGATGTGAGATACCCTATGATTAACCTTCTTGGACTTGCCACATCCTAACATGTGAAGCCTGGGCTGAGCACCTTAACCCATACACGACGGGGGTTGCCGAGTGTCGCCACACCGCTCTGCCGGGGGTAGCTAAACCAGCCAGACCCGCTCGCCGGGCGGTTTTTCGTCTGCCGCGCTGAGTGGAGGACGCGTTCCAAAAGTATTTTTTCCATCGTCTCTGATTTGCCATGTTTACGGCCGATTTTTATAAGAATGATATGGAATAAAACACGATTCTAAACTTCCTTTCTCATCCATAATACAACCCGGAACTATGTTTTATGGGTTATAAGTTTGAGTATAGAGTTCATTCGTCTCTCTTATGTATTCGTCTTCGATTTGTGTGATTACCTTTGATACGTAATAATGAGCTAAAAAGCTGAAAAAACGAAAATAGTTACAAGTCGATTTTTACGATTTTACAAGATCGCACTATGTTTTACTGGTTATAACTTTGAGTTCTGAGTTCATTCTGCTTTCTTATGTATCCATCTTCGATGTGTGGAGTACCAATGCCAAGTAATCATGAGAGAAAAGGAGAAAGGCAAGTTTTACCATTTCTACTGTATGTTTATGGTGGAAAATGAGAAATTATGGAAAGAATAACAAGGTTTATTGATGAAAAGGTAAACAACAAGTACATAAAGCATATGTACAATGTATATACAATCATATATACACAAACATGTATATAAAATGGAAGAAACTACATAAAAAACATATGTAGAAACAACAATCACTACATAAGCATATGTAGAGAATCAGAAGGTACATAAAAGCATATGTACTGTACGAATGACTACCTTGACGAGTGGCACGACTTCAGACGAAGTCGTGCCACTCATCAAAGCAGTCATACTGGCATAACCCCACGCCACAGGTTATGCACCGCGTCTTGGTCCTTCGCTGTATTCCATTGCGGGAACACACGCGACATCGAACCCGACTCCCTGGCAAGGCGGGTTGCTGAGAATGCGGTCGTCGTGCCCTCGTCTGTGGCGGAAGCTGGCCTGGTAGAACACCCTCGTCAAGGGCGGTCCTCCTGGTCATCGGCGCGTTACCATACCGGTAGCCGCCGATGAGCAGTTTCCCCAGCTTCAACCGGAACTCCTTCTGGGAATTCTGGCCGCCTAGTGTCCGATGAACGGCGAAGGCATTGACGACCGCCAGGTCGAACAGGAAGAAGAACACCTTCCTGTACCACACCCTCGACCTCCGAGTGGTGGGGTAGGAGGCGGAAAGTTGGTCACCCACGTCCACGCCCTTCATCCCGACGTTGTAGTCGAGAATGGCGTGGGGCTTTCCGTCTCCGTCGACCGAGGCGCGATGAACCGTAGACAGTACGGTGACCACCTTACGGTCATGCCACTGCACGCAGAGCATGCCCGTAGGGGTACTCCTGTAGTCCATCTCGCCTCTTCTCAGTGCGGTGAAGTCCTTCGGCATCCACTTCCTGTTGATGCGCGCAGTACCCACCGCATTCGTCCGCCTTTCCTGAAGCATGTGGAAAAGAGTCGGGGAGGTATACCAATTGTCAACAAAGACACTGTAACCCCTCCCCAAACAGTCACTCTTCTCCATCAGCTCCAAGACGACCTTCGTCCCAGCTGGCACGTCTCCACGGTCCTGGCCCGTGTATATCCGGAAACACGAGGTGTACACGGACGACGGGCCCGTGGAGGCGCACAGCTTGTATACCTTCAACCCGAAGCGAGCTTGCTTCGAAGGGTTGAAGGTGATGAACCCCAAGCGCCCACGGAACTTCCACAAGGACTCGTCGATGGCGATGTCCTTGTCGGGCACGAGGGTGGACTTGAAGGTCAAATCCAGGGAGTCGATCACCGGCCGTAGCTTCCACAGACGATCTGCGGGGACGCCTTCACCCTCCTCCAAATGGGCGAAATGGAGGTGGCTGGTGAAGTGGTCAAACCTGTCCCGCGCCATCACGTCTGAGTAGAGGTACGACCGCAGGTGCTCGTCGGTGGACCAATAGTCGCGGTAGTTCGAGCGGGGCTGCAGCCCCATGTTCACACGGAGGCCCATGTATGCAGAGAACTCCTCCCTGGACAGTGGAGTCCACTTCCTCATATGGGATGAGGAGGGAGGAGGGCGTGTCTCAGCATACCTGCAGAAGAGTAAAAATCAAACATAAGTAAAACAATTCCAACATTGTCTGAGGGAGGACATCTATACACAAAACATATAACAATATAGAGCAAAAGGTGAGTAAATGATGACTACTTACAAGTTGGTCTCCGTGATGATGTGGAGGAGGAGATCTTCAGGGAACAAGCACCTGAAGATCTCCAGTGGCGTGCTGGACCCATCCAGGTCGGCCTTGACCCCAGGATGGGCAGCGAACGCATGCTTTCGAGGGAAGTTGTCCCTCTTTCTCCAAACAAAAGAGGGAGTCCCAGGCTCATTCGTGCTGCGCCTACGGTCCACGTAAGCGGACAAGGGCTCGTCGCTCTCCAGCGTGGTATCCACCAGGCCGACGTAGTCTTCCTGTTCGTCCTCCGAACAGGAGCTGTCCCCGTGACCTTCTTCCTCTGACTGCCTGCGAAGACGGTAGTCGGCGTCGTCGTCGCTGTCTTCGTCGCATGACGAGAAGTCAAAGACAGTCAGAGGTCGGGCATGAGGAAGATCACGGAAGTCGTCGGGAAGGTGGGATGGCCCAGGGCGGGGCCTCTTCGGAGTGCTCGAGACCTGAGCAGGGTCATCCTCCGAAAAGGTGGAGAGCAACAGGGTGCGGGCAGCGGAGCGGGCAGCGGAGCAGGAGCGCTTAGGAGCCATCTCGAAAGCAGAGTGATTTCTGAGGTGTTCCAGGGGGCTATTTATACCCCATTTTCCCGCGTTACCACGTCACAATTCCCTACGTGGAAGTAATTGACGAATCAGGTCATCGGAGTGACGTAGTTTCCGATGACGCGGGCTGCAACGTCACCGAAAGTCGCGTACGTGAAAGTCACGTGGGTTCTGTCGTCACAGAAAGTCACGTGGGTTATGTCGTCACAGAAAGTCACGTGGGTTCTGTCGTCACAGAAAGTCACGTGGGTTATGTCGTCACAGAAAGTCACGTGGGTTCTGTCGTCACAGAAAGTCACGTGAGTTCTGACGTCACAAAGTCACGTGGGTTCTGACGTCACAAAGTCACGTGGGTTCTGACGTCACAAAGTCACGTGGGTTCTGTCGTCACAGAGTCACGTGAGTTCTGTCGTCACAGAAAGTCACGTGGGTTCTGTCGTCACAGAAAGTCACGTGGGTTCTGTCTTCATAGAAAGTCACGTGGGTTCTGACGTCACCGAAAGTGACGTCACTTCAAAAACACGATAACAAAAAGAAAAAGTCAAAAAGACGCATGTTCTGGCACTTATGGTGGGCGAGGTGGCGGTGGTACAACGTATGTACCAGCCGGAATATCGAAGCAAAAATTTGTGGTACCACACCTGTACCACCCGGCCACCGGGCTCAGAGAGGTCGCGGTACAGACGCTGTACCACCCGGCGTTAATGGGTTAACCCTCTCTGGACGGGTGGTACACTACTGTACCGCTCATTCAAAAGCCCGGTGGCTGGGCGGCACAATATGGTGCCAGCCATTTAATTGATTTAGGCCTAAGCGTTCAAAAGCCCCGGCATTGTGACATGCAAGGCTGGAATGCCCCCGTCGTGAGTGGGTTAAGATGTATGTGCTTTCTATTATTTTCTAGACTTATGGCATGA
>NW_028234408.1:23015435-23020435 GCF_977035675.1 Penaeus japonicus
TGATGATATTCTCTTCATGATTTTTTTTTCTTTTTTTTACACATTCATGGCATGTTTTTACCAGTCTTTCTTCCTGTTAAGATAAAGTTCTTCTGCTCACGGCTACAGCATGAGTCATCACCTGCATGATAGCATAGGTAATTGCTTTTATTTTTTAAACTTCACTCAAGTTTTGGTAAGGTTTATGTACAATACCTTTGCCAAGTAGCTAAGCAATTGAGCAAAAGTAAACCATCATCATCTTCATCATCATTATTATTAATAAAAAAAAAAAATATATATATCATTCAGTCTTTTTTTTTCTCTATTAATCAACCAAGAATTGTTATAAAGTGTTTTCCCATTGCAGTTTGCTGATTTAGGGCCAGTTCTGTAAAACTGCTTGTGTTTGTTTAATATTATTGCAACTCCCCCTCTTTATGTAACTGGATAGTGAAGGCTAGTGAGGCATGTTTAAGCTTGTCTTTTTGAGATAAATGTGGATGATATTAAAATTCATTAAATAAGTCCTATTTACTTTGATAATCAGTTTTGATTGAATTTTATACAGGGATTGGATTATGTGGACAAGATAGTCTTTGAGAAAAGAAATAAGATATCCATACCATTCAGTCATTTAGATTGTAAAGCTGTGTAATAAGTAATGGATATTACAGCATCAAAAATGAGATAGTACATCCTAAACTTCTTACTATCAAATTGGTACTGTGAAAAAGAAGAAGGATGGAACATAAAAGGTTTAGCCAAAATATTGTTTCAACAGGTGATGCACCACTCATTGTCCATCACCATGAGCATCATTCCAACTCAGACTCGGACAGCGAGAGACCAGCCGAGGTAGTGGTGGCTAAAGTTACAGGCCCCAGTACTAAGGACGCCGATGCCAATGGCAATGACAGAGATACTGGTGATAAAGATGCTGACTCAGTCACCAAGGCAGATGAACCTCAGAAGGAGGAGAAACCAGAAGAGGAAGCAAAACCCGAGGATGACAAAGATTAATGTTATTGAGGTCAGTGTAGTACAGTAAATTAGTCGTTTAAAACAAAAAAAAAGTTTGAATTACATCTACATCTACATCTACATCTACATCTACATCTACATCTACAACTACATCTACATCTACATCTACATCTACATCTACAACTACATCTACATCTACAACTACATCTACATCTACATCTACATCTACATCTACATCTACATCTACATCTACATCTACATCTACATCTACATCTACATCTACATCTACATCTACATCTACATCTACATCTACATATACATCTACATCTACATCTACATCTACATATACATATACATCTACATCTACAATTACATCTACATCTACATCTACATCTACATCTACATCTACATCTACATCTACATCTACAACTACATCTACATCTACATCTACATCTACATCTACATCTACATCTACATCTACATCTACAACTACATCTACATCTACATCTACATCTACATCTACATCTACATCTACATCTACATCTACATCTACAACTACATCTACATCTACATCTACATCTACATCTACATCTACATCTACATCTACATCTACATCTACATCTACATCTACATCTACATCTACATCTACATCTACATCTACATCTACATCTACATCTACATCTACATCTACATCTACATCTACAACTACATCTACATCTACATCTACATCTACATCTACATCTACATCTACATCTACATCTACATCTACATCTACATCTACATCTACAACTACATCTACATCTACATCTACATCTACATCTACAACTACATCTACATCTACAACTACATCTACATCTACATCTACATCTACATCTACATCTACATCTACATCTACATCTACATCTACATCTACATCTACAACTACATCTACATCTACATCTACAACTACATCTACATCTACATCTACATCTACATCTACATCTACATCTACTTCTACATCTACATCTACTTCTACCTCTACAACAACATCTACTTCTACCTCTACAACAACATCTACTTCTACCACTACAACAACATCTACTTCTACCACTACAACAACATCTACTTCTACCTCTACAACAACATCTACTTCTACCTCTACAACAACATCTACTTCTACCTCTACAACAACATCTACTTCTACCTCTACAACAACATCTACTTCTACATCTACATCTACATCTACATCTACATCTACATCTACATCTACATCTACATCTACATCTACAACTACATCTACATCTACATCTACATCTACATCTACATCTACAACTACACCTACATCTACATCTACAACTACATCTACATCTACATCTACATCTACATCTACATCTACATCTACATCTACATCTACATCTACATCTACATCTACATCTACATCTACAACTACATCTACAACAACATCTACATCTACAACTACATCTACATCTACATCTACATCAACTACAACATCTACATCTACATCAACTACAACATCTACATCTACATCTACATCTACATCTACATCAACTACAACATCTACATCAACTACAACATCTACATCAACTACAACATCTACATCTACATCAACTTCATCATCTACAACATCTACATCAACAACAACATCTACATCAACTACAACATCTACATCTACATCATCTACAACATCTACATCTACATCTACATCTACATCAACTACAACATCTACAACTACAACATCTACATCTACATCATCTACATCTACATCTACATCTACATCTACATCAACATCTACATCTACATCTACATCTACATCTACATCTACATCTACAACTACATCTACATCTACATCTACATCTACATCTACAACTACATCTACATCTACATCTACAACTACATCTACATCTACATCTACATCTACATCTACATCTACATCTACATCTACATCTACATCTACATCTACATCTACATCTACATCTACATCTACTTCTACTTCAACATCTACTTCTACCACAACATCTACATCTACTTCTACCTCTACAACAACATCTACTTCTACCTCTACAACAACATCTACTTCTACCTCTACAACAACATCTACTTCTACCTCTACAACAACATCTACTTCTACCACAACATCTACATCTACTTCTACTTCAACATCTACATCTACTTCTACTTCAACATCTACTTCTACCACAACATCTACATCTACATCTACAACTACATCTACATCTACATCTACATCTACATCTACATCTACAACTACATCTACATCTACATCGACAGCTACAGCTACATTTACATCGACATCAACACCTACATCTAAATCTACATCTACATCTACATCTACATCTACATCTACATCTACATCTACATCTACATCTACATCTACATCTACATCTACATCTACATCTAAATCTACATCTACATCAACATCTACTTCTACCACAACATCTACATCTACTTCTACTTCAACATCTACTTCTACCACAACATCTACATCTACTTCTACCTCTACAACAACATCTACTTCTACCTCTACATCAACATCTACTACTACATCTACATCTGCATCTACAGCTACATCTACATCTACATCTACATCTACATCTACATCTACATCTACAACTACATCTACATCTACATCTACATCTACATCTACATCTACATCTACATCTACATCTACATCTACATCTACATCTACATCTACATCTACATCTACATCTACAACTACATCTACATCTACAACTACATCTACATCTACAACTACATCTACATCTACATCTACATCTACATCTACATCTACATCTACATCTACATCTACATCTACATCTACATCTACATCTACAACTACATCTACATCTACATCTACATCTACATCTACATCTACATCTACATCTACATCTACATCTACATCTACATCTACAACTACATCTACATCTACAACAACTTCTACCTCTACAACAACATCTACTTCTACCTCTACAACAACATCTACTTCTACCACAACATCTACATCTACTTCTACTTCAACATCTACATCTACTTCTACTTCAACATCTACTTCTACCACAACATCTACATCTACTTCTACCACCACATCAACATCTACATCTACCTCTACAACAACATCTACTTCTACCACTACATCTACATCTACTCACACACACACTCACTACACACACATCACAGACACAATCACTACACACACTACACACAAACACACACATACACAACACATACACACTCTCATACACTACACACACACACACAACACAACACACATAAACTACTATCAACACCCACACAAACAACAGCTAAATCACTACTACACAACACAGAACACACCACTTCACACACACACACACACACACACACACACACACAAAAAAAAAAAAAAAAAAAAAAAAAATTGCACCAGATTGTAAAGAAAGTGGAACTTTGAAACTTGAACATCAACTATGCAGAACACTTGTATTTATTACTTGTATTATATTAGTCAAATTGCTCTTTTGAAATATTTTGATAGCAATTTTATTGAATTCACCAAGGATTGTTTTGATTTTCTCTGGCAAAACTTTTAATGAGTGCAGTCCAAGTCTGCAAACTCTTACAGGTGTTTATGAAATAGGAAGAAAGGTGCACTGAATATGATAAGGAAGCTTCTCTCTCTGAATTATACCTAAGCCAGGCACTTCATACCTTATATTACCACTGTTTCATGGAGGCACATCATAAGATGTGGCTAACAGAGCCATATCTTATGTACCTTTCCGTGATCTGCTCACACAACTTGTCTCTATAACAAAGACATGGTTTTTCATGAGCTGTTATAGATTCAATATTGAAATATGAAAAAAGCAAGAGCAGTTGGTGTACTTGGTTTGGGAGGGTTTGGGTGAAGGTTGCTGCTTTTTACCATTATAGTGCATCTCCTTTTAGTGTGCCAAAGTTAATGCCATCATTCAGCAAGACATGGTACAACTTGCTTATCTGTAACATATGTATTATATAATCTAAAGAATTAGAGATCTTAA
>NW_028234408.1:23027935-23037935 GCF_977035675.1 Penaeus japonicus
AATATGAGCAAGGAGAGTTTACTCTTATTAATTGGTCAAGATTAGTACAACAATTGCCCTCTTTATGTGTGGCCAGTAAAGCATTTATCCCCACTAGGCCTAAGTGTATAATCACAGTCATAATCACAGTTGTCCATGTCTGCCTCCTCTTAGATTGTAATGATAAGTTAAGCATGTTTTTGCACATCGACTATGTACTCTTTACACTGTAAAGACAGTTTGTGATTACTGTTATTATGTGTGTTTGTGCTTCTTGTTGTGTATTGTGACTCCATCCAGTTGTGTCTGTGTTCATGAAACCAAATGAAAAACAAAAACAAAAACAAAAACAAAATATTATACACAAGCGAATGTACTTGTTACCTTCACTGATATCAGATGTATAATGTATTACTAATTCATGGTTAATAATTTAAAATTATGTGCAATGTTTATTTTTCTTGTATTTTGATAATGTAATCATGGTTTTGATAAGAGTCTCAACATTACTTATATATGTTGCCTTTTTTATTTATTCGCTTCCAGCCTCTTTGGTTAAGCGTAATGGGCAGCATTTTTCAAATTGTTCAAAGGTTGGAAAATGAGGCATAATGATATTTATATATATTTTCTAGTCAACAGCTTGTTCTTTACTTAATTTTTCTTTGTGTTTTTCTATCTTTACTTTGATGCATCATATGTTTTCTGAGTATGAATCAGAATTACCTTTAGTCAAAGTTATTCATTTTTCACAAGAATACATTTTGAGATGAATATTTTACAACCAAGCATTTGTCTGAATTCCAAGACAGCTATCAGCAATGTAAGCAGCTAACGATTCAAATTGTGTCCAGGCTATATTTACCCAAGTTCAGGAAGATAAGCTTAGATAAAATAAGAAAAAAAAATGTAATGGTTCACTAGATACTTTCTTGTGACTGTTCCATTTCGAGATAACTTGGGAGTGTTTTAGAACCATTATGTAAAGAAAAATGAGTATAAAATGCCATTTTTAACAAATTATACAGTTTCTATTTATATGGTAAACAAATGTATTTATGCAATGTAACAATACCATCTGGATTTGTGTGCATTATTGTTATGGTTTATTATTGTTGCTGTAAAATAATACAAGAGAATATGAAGGTTCGTATGTTCAGATATAATTTACCCTGCTTGAGTATTTAGAATAACAAAAGACTAACTATAAAAAGGGATGGCAAATAAGTATGACAATGCAGGGGAAGCAGTTCAATATTTTGAAGTTTTTTTATTTGATTATTTTTCTTTCATATATGCAGTTTTTTTGTTTGTTTGCAAGTCTTTTGGTAGGTTTTGAAGGTAAATTTATCTACCCCAATGTTATTAACCTTAGAGGACTTGTGAAGCAGGTGAAAGTAAGGTGGATATTTTTTGTTATCTTCTAGATAAACTTCTTTAACTCATAAGTAACTCTTGTGATGAAAATTTGTGCATATTTGGATAGAGAGATAGAGATAAAAAAAATGGAAATGCACATATGTGCCTTGTTTTGAATACATGTTTCTTTGTCTTTTTTCATTAAATCTCATAATCTCTTTTCATGACATAGTTACCAGTTTGGGTTTATTACATGCCATTATTGTAAATGAAATTTAAACTCTCTAGTAACTCAGGATAAGTACTTTTTCTTACCTGACTCAGTCAATCGAAAATGCAATCAGTAATGTGTATTCAGAGTCTTTTTCAATACGTCTTTTCTTTCTGTTTTGGTTAGTATTTTGTTCACCATGATTATTATAGCTCATGGGGAGCAACTCATTGGTTTCATGTTAATCTATTTGTAACTTAGGTAAAGGTAAAATCACAAATTTGAAATACATTTGTAAATGCAAAAGTATATGTTGTTTTTTTATCCATTTTCTATATTGTCTTGGCTGTCATTTTTGGCTTTTTCTGTATAAAAAGGTGAAAGTTGTCCTTATCATTATTTATTATTACTATTATTATTATTATTATTATTATTAAAATTAAAATTAAAATTAAAATTAAAATTAAAATTAAAATTAAAATTAAAATTAAAATTAAAATTAAAATTAAAATTATTATTATTATGAATACTACACTCAAGTAAAAAATTAGGATTATTATAAATGATAAAAAAAGAAAAATAACAGAATACCGAAAAAGAAGAGGAGAGTAAGGGAAATAAGGAATCTTTTGCACCCCCAATCCCCTAAGAGAAGTGGCGCATTTTCAGAAAGAAGGAAATGGAGCAGATAATAAATAGGAATACAAAATACAAAAACAGGCAAGTAGAAAGAAGTGTTTGGACTTTGACAATTTCTTACATCATATATAATTTGTATGTTGGGTTACAATCCCAAATATGTCAGATCCAATAATACACATTAGAATATCTGAATAATACTCGTGAAAAAAAATGGTTGGCAGATTGCATGTCTTAACACTTGGATAAAGAAAATTATACATTCTACAAATTATAATGTCCCCAGTTATTCATATACATGGTATTTATCTAAATGAAGAAGTTCCTGAATTTGGTTAAAAGTAATTGATGTCATTAAGCGAAGAAATTAACCTTAATGCTGATTTAATAGGATCCACCACTACTATTACAGAATAAAATAGTACAGTAATATTGTCAGAAGAGTAACTTATAGAGACGTAATTCACGATAGTATATTGTCAGGAGGGCAACTTCTAGAGACTTATTTCACGATAGTATATTGTCAGGAGGGCAACTTCTAGAGACTTATTTCACGATAGTATATTGTCAGGAGGGCAACTTAAAAGACTTATTTCACGATAGTATATTGTCAGGAGGGCAACTTAAAAGACTTATTTCACGATAGTATATTGTCAGGAGGGCAACTTAAAGAGACTTATTTCATGATAGTATAAGGTGACAATATCTGTTTATTTCCAGCAAGCATATCGATTGATGTAATAACTGCTATGTATTGCAGTCTTGATATCCTGAATAATTTACTTATTTTCCTTGATTGTATTAGAAGATTTAAAAGGAGGGAAAAACAACCCCATTCAAACAGGTAGTTGTATATAGAGCTTCACATTGACCTCTATGAAGAGTTCAAGGAGAAATGGATATCTTGCCAATGTTAAGGTCATTTTTTGAGTTTTTTTGTGTAAGTTTTAATAAACAAGGCTACAGCTTGATAAATTTGGAAATTATGGAAGAAAGAAGATAGCTGTCGGTGCTGTTAGAAGGAAAACATGCAAGGCGATAAAGACAGCTCAAATGGATGTACCAGGTAAACCAAATCACCTTTAATATCTAATTAGAAATGGCTCTTTAAATTTTCTATAAGGAAAGAGTACAATTGTAGCAAAGAACCCTCACATGGAACAATAAAACCGCAGCAACGATTATCTCGCGCACCACCTGCTATTCAACCCCCAACCCCCTATCCCCCCACCTACCCGTCCAACCCTATCCGAGGTCGAGCGTGCTGGTCAGGCGAGTTAGAATAAGCGCTTTACGTAAGGGAGACTGAAGAGTTCCCCAGCCCTTCCTTGAACAGCGACAGGTGCGAGTAACAAGTGCTAGTGGGGGGAGATGGGCCAGACAAGGAGAAGGGGTTGTTACGGCTGCCCAGACCTGCGTTGTTTTGTCCTCACGTGATGTGGTGAAAAACAGAAAACGCCAAATGAATAGTATTACCGAGAGAGAGAGAAAAAAGGAAGTTTCTGCCATCTGTGGTGAATATACTTAAGACCTAGCCTTGGGTAGTAATAGTAACGTGACTGTTCTCCGTGGTAATAGATGTGGGTTGTGCTGATGATCAAAATGAAATGATAAGAACAGTGATGATTAGTGATGATTTTGATAATGTTTATAATCATATTAAAGATAACGATATCCTTATTACTATTATAATGCTAACAAAATGGAACTGATAAGGGTGATGTAATATGCCCGAAGTTTAACGGTAACAATAGTACTGAAAATTAAGATATATTGGTAAATATAAAATCAATATTGCGATGTGTACAGTGATAATACTATTCATAGTGATGATAACAATGATAGATAACTATTAATAACATTAGTGATAATGAGTGATTATAATGGTAATGATACTTATGATAATTACATAAAATGAAATGATGAAAATTATTATGATATAATGATAATTATATTATTGACAATGATTAAAAGTAAAAGCCTAATGATTATGGTATTTACGATAAAAAATAAGAGTAATGATATTAACTGTGATGGTGAATTGATACAAATATAGGACAATATAAGGATAAAAAATTCATAAAACAATGGTTACCCCAGTATGAAGACGAGAACGGTAACAATTCAAACATAATAAATATATGAAGGAAGTTCTACCCTTTATTATGTCCTAAATTCGTTTTGGGCTTAGTATATACCATATGACATCTTCAAATGTCTCTTGAATATGATTGCATACGTAATCCCTAACAAGCGACAATGCTGCTCTGCTAAGTTATGGGTGTTATGCTTACGTGTAGGCTACCACTCCTCCCTCCTCTCTGATTATTCGCGAAGACTAACTACCCTCTGTGTATCCAAAGCATAGTCTTCAGCCTCCGCCAGGTACGTGACATAACTCTCATTATAGTGCGAGTGGCGATTAGACTTGGTGCATTCTGCTTGGCAAGTCCGGAATAACCGGTGCGCCCTTGCCAAACTATACAAGAAACATTCATGCTCACTTGCCGGGGGTGCTGAGACCAGACGTGAAGGACTGCCTGGTTTTCTAAAACTACAAAGCGTACCAGTGTTGGGTAAGAAAAACTCGCCTTCGTTTACTCTTACGTCAATGAGGGTTTCCATACGGCAGTCTTAAGGACTGGTAGAAGTGATAGCTCTCAGTATCGTGTTCTGTGGCTGACCAAAGGACAACGACCACGTAAAGAAGTGTAAATATCTAAGGATGCTATCTAGAACTTTTTGAGTCCATTTTCCTTAAAGGTCAAGAATGAAATGATAATCCTTTACTCAGGAGCTGTTGCGTCATAAGACATACCTGCAGGTATCTCAGAAACAAATCAGAAGAATGTGCAGGCTGCTATCAGTTTATATTTAGGGTTTTTTTCTCATTAGTTAAAGGAAAACATTAAAAACCTTTGAAGACATAAACAAAGTTGCAAAGAATACAGCTGTAAATAATTATGCCAAAATCAAATGAAAAGTATCCTTTAATCTTTCTGCTGAGACACAGAAAGACGACCTCCAGTTAAACAGGAAGGAACTAATGTCTTCATTCCCTTAATATGAGACCTGCAACGTTAATACAGATTAGTATAAACATTTAAAGAGACTAAATTCTGTCGGATATTAACATTTTGTATTAATTAGATTTACCTTTGATTTTGCAGGTGATGATTACCTTGCAAAAAGGGACGAGGCAAAAGCCTTTTACTTCCTAGTAAAGGCTCAAGCAGATTTACCCATTCCTCCTGCGCCAGAAACTCTGGCACAGTAGAACAGAATCGCATACTTACAAAGTGGTGGTAAAGAGGCAAGGGAAACTATTAGACTAAAATAGAGCTTCTGAGTGCGTCGTTTGCCAATTTTCCTATTTTTTGTTAGTTCTTCTATCTTAATTCTAGAACTATTTTCAGAGGTCTCCTCATACACATGAAACGAGATCGTTATCAGGTTAGCCTGTGGAAGAGAGCGAGTAGGACCAGTCCATCAGGAGATCAAGGTCATGGATGGTTGACGATAAGCAGAAGGTCTCAAATCTCATTGTCCATCAGCAGATCAAGGCCATGGATGGTTGGCGACAACTAAAAGGTCTCAAGTCTCATTGGTATGAACGGGAAAATCAACCGCAGAATTTACAGGACACCTGTGAATAGCAATGGGAAGGCTCTAGCGAAGAGTATGAATCTGACATGGACAGTGATATAGAAAAAGAGAGTGATTATGAATAAACTTTGTTTTAATAGTTGTTCATGTCAGTTTGGACAATTTTTCCACATTTGCTTAAATTGAAATAAACATATATTGCTTTGAGTCATCTATGTGGCACATATATTAAAGATTTGACAAGAAAAACATGGGACTTTGTTGAAAAAAACAACAACAAAAAACTCTATATGGTTATGTAGAACAGGACGTAGAAATGTACACTGGAAATGAGTTATCAGTCAATAACGTATGTAGGACATTACAAAGGCTTGAAAATCAAACGGCATTTTGATGTGTGTGTGTGTATTTCTGGAGGGGGGGACTCTGAAAATAAATTGATTGTACAGCAAAAATACACATGATTTCATAAGTGAACCATATCTGTTTTACTCTTTCTCTTTAATTTCTATTTATCTCCCTCTGCATCACATTTTCTATTCTATTCTCTTTCTATCCCCTCTGTGTTAAGAATAAAGTATATCTATCTCGTATCCACTTACCAATCCATCTTCCTCTCTCCATCTCTCTCTTTCTCGCCTCTCTCCCACCCTCAACACTCTGTCTCTGTGTCTCATTTCTCCTTTCGCTCTGCACACCTGCAGCCCTTCCACAGGGGTCGCTGTGGAATGGGTTGTGTGCAGGTGGATCCCATATATCATACGTCAAGCCCCTTCTTTCACATTCTCTCAGGTGGGGAGGGCTGCCCTCGCGGGAGGTCTGCAAAACATTCCCTGATATACACAATACCGCATTTCCAGCCACAAAGACCTTGGCCATAGGACGATGGGGCAGGGTGGTTCCTTGTGTCCTTGAAAGTTTATTTGGTACTTGAATCGTTTGCTTTGCGTCTGTTTCCCCCTTCGTCCATTTTGATTTTGCGCGCTCTTGTCTGGGGATGTGATGGATGCGTTCATTTTTTGGTCACTGTAGGTATGTATTGTATTTAATGTATTTTGTAGTCTCTTTTAATGGTAACCCTGGGTATATCTTGTATAACCTTCCGTATTTCAAGGGACACACAACCACACAGCGTCCGTTCAGGGGTGACTTCAACGTCCCAACATTGTTTACGCTTGCTCCAAACCCCGTTTTTTGTGACACACTCTTTGTTATGGGAAGACCTTGAAGAAAACAACCACTGAGAGATCCTAAAAAAGAGGTCATATGGCGAGGGTACAGCACAACTTTGTCTTGAGCGTGAGGTCATGAACATGTGAACGCTAGGGAGAAAAACTAATATAGTCTTCAGGATCTTTTCAGCATCCGCTGCAAAGAAAACGGTATCACAATTTCGTCATAGATTTGCCTCATCCTTGTGTCATTCATTGGTTCTCTCTCTCTCTCTCTCTCTCTCTCTCTCTCTCTCTCTCTCTCTCTCTCTCTCTCTTGTTCTCTCTCTCTCTCTCTTTCTCTCTCTCTCTCTCTCTCTCTCTCTCTCTCTCTCTCTCTCTCTCTCTCTCTCTCTCTCTCTCTCTCTCTCTCTCTCTCTCTCTCTCTCTCTCTCTCTCTCTCTTTCTCTCTCTCCCTCTCTCTCTCTCTATCTCTATCTATTTATCTATTTACACAACCATAATACCTCAGTCCCCCCTTCAGGCCCCGGAGAAAACGCTGTTACTCGGCGATATGCCTCGGCGATATCAAGACATCGGATCTCGGAAATGAGTGTGCCGTTCGAACGATCCATGGCGCAACTATGGACCTCCTGAGATGCTGGATAACTGAAAAATTGGCTTGGACTCCCGCGAGATGCATCATCTACTGTGGGATCCACGAACTAATTGATGATGCAAGTCCTGAGATGATATTGGAAGACCTAGTGTCCTTAATCTTAGACTTGAAGAAAAGGTATGAGGAAATGGAGATATCCGTATGTGAGCTTGTACCAACTCTGAATTCTGATGATCTCAATGATAAAATCAATCAGTTTAACTGTAAAGTAAAAGAATTGAGCTCTGATAATGGAATTCAAATTATACAAACCCAATTACATTTCAGACTTGGTACAGGCGAAGTAGATGATATGTGTTTTACTATGGATCGCGAAAATGCAGGTGTTTTTTTCTGAATAGGCATGGTGTAGTGAGATTATTGCAAACAATAGGCAAACAGTATAATAATTTTAAGCTAGCTGATAACTGGAATTACATAAAGAAAAATCACATGCCTTCACAGAACGCTCTTAGACGAATTAGCCATCCACATCTCGTACATGGTGATAACTCAGCGAAATTAGATAAAGGTTGGCAAACGCAAAGTAGGGAAATAAATGTTGTAGAAGGTAACACAAGAGGTATAAATTTAAGAAGAGCCTGGACAGATAAGAACAGAGACCATCGAAATTTCACATCAAACGTTAGAATGAGGTCAAATCAACAATCTCGGAAGGCAAACAGTTCTCATGCAAGCAACCATCGACATGGATGTTTTAAATGTGGAGAGTACAACCACAAACAGTCGAACTGTAGATATGACCACAAAGTCAAATGCGCAAACTGCCATTCATACGGTCACAAAAGTAGACTTTGTCATTATTATAGGGCATAGGAACTTGGCCAAGAAGATAGTGCCGTTGATAAGTCTGTACTAAGTAAGGACCTCATAAATATTGTGTACATATATACTCAGTCTCTCCTCAGTCATAAGGAGGAAATAGAGATACTAGTTAATGAAAGATGTGTCGATGTTTTATGCCTCACTGAGACGTGGCTTCTCCCAGGCATACCTAATTCTTTTGTAAATATATCTTCCTTTAAGCTACACCGCCAAGATTATGGTCGAGGGGGTGGTGTTTGTATATATACTAAAGAAAACATTAAGGTGACAAGTCAACACTGGCATCGAAAAAGTTGAAGGTGTTGAGGATATATGGATTGTTATGCAATGGAGGAAACTGCCTCCTATAATTATTTATCGACATCCTCATACCCATGTCATGTCTTTCTCCTATATTTCTGATTGTTTTAATAATATTTGTTTACGGAACAAGCCAACTTTCATTTTAGGATATTTTAACAATAATATTTTAACATCAAATAGTAAAGTCAACAAATTGATTAAAAGTACGAACCTCACTCAGGTCATGAATAAGCCAACTAGGCTGACTCCCATCTCTGCAACACTTATAGATCTATTGATTACTAACACGCCAGATATAATTATTAATTTTGAAGTAGAGCCCAGCCCTGTGGCTGATCATTAACTTATTTCTGCTACACTTAATATCAGCAAACCCCCAAAACAACCAGTTTTTCAAACGTTTCGGTGTCTTAAGAATTATAACCAAGAAGATTTTTGTAATTCATTACTAGACGAGGCCCCTACTGTCAACGAATTCTGCACACTGATGATGTAAATATGCAAGTAAAGATTCTAAATGACATCTTTCTGAAATGTTTGAACAGTTACGCACCAAAAAATAACCAGGCCTTCAGCCCCTTGGATCACCGATGATGTTAAATCTGTAATGAAAACTAGAGACGAGCTTAAGAAAAGTATTAAGCATGATAGATTTAACATGACCTTACGTAGCCATTATAAAGAAAAGAAAAAAACAAGTGAAATTGCTTATCGAGAAAGGTAAAAAAGAACACTATAGAGAAGCATTCCAAAGCAAAAGAAATTATATTAGCTCTACTTGGAAAGCTATCAAGAAAATAATTCCTAATGCTAAGAGCAGTTCAAAGCATATATATGATAATGATAGTTTATAGAAAAGGGGAAAGGATTTTTTTTTTTTTTTTTTTGCAAATGTTGGCAAATATGCTTACAAAAAATCACAAGCAAACCTGCATGGTGCTGATGTTGAAAGAAGCTTACCCTTTAATGCAGTTCCCAATAATTGTTTTAGACTTGAGCCTGTGGATTGCAATACTATAATTTTAACTGTAAAATGCATGAAGGAATCCAACTCCTATGGTTCAAATGGGATTCCATTTCGCTTCATAAGAGAATCACTACCAGTAATTGTCTTTTATCTCACCATTTCCACCAACACATTTCCCGACTTATGGAAGACATCTCATGTCATTCCCCTACACAAAGGCGGTGACATCGACGATATTAATAACTATCGTCCAATCTCTTTGCTACCAATATTTTCTATAA
>NW_028234408.1:23090435-23092935 GCF_977035675.1 Penaeus japonicus
AAGAAGAGACGAAGAAGGAGGAGGAGGATGATGAGAAGGAGGAGGAGGATGAGGAGATGGTGGAATAGAAGGAGATAGTGGAGGAGAAGGAGAAGGAGGAGAAATTAGTGGAGGAAGAGGAGAAGGAGAAGGAGGAAGAGGAGGAGTAGGAGAAGAAAGAGAAGGAGGAGGAGGAAGATGAAGAGATAAAGTAAGGGGACGAGCAGGAGGTGGAGTATGAAGAGGAGAAAGAGATAAAGGAGGAGAAGTAGGAGGAGGATGAAGAGAAGATGGAGGAAGAAAGGAAGAGGAGGGGGAAGAGAAGGAAGAGGAAAAGTAGGAGGAAGAGATAGAGGAGAAGGACGAGGAGGAAAGAAGATAGAGGAAAAAGGGGATGATGATGATGATGATGAAGATGAAGATATGATGATGATATGATGATGATATGATGATGATATGATGATGATATGATGATAATGATAATGATAAGGAGGAGGAGCAGGAGGTGGAGGAGGAGGGGGAGGAGAAAAAAGGACGAATGAGGAAGATTAGAAGCAGAAAATGAAGGAAAAGGAAAAAAAAGAGAAAAAAGGGGGTAGTAAGGAGTAGTAGGAGTAGAAAAAAGGAGGAAAAGTAAAGGAGAAAAAGGATGAGGAGTAGAATAGAAGAAGAAGAAGGAGAAGGAGGAGGAGGAGGAGGAGGAAGAGGTGGAGGAGGAGGAGGAGAAAAAAGGACGAGTGAGGAAGATTAGAAGCAGAAATTGAAGGAAAAGGAGAAAAAAAGAGAAAAAAGAGGGATAGTAAGGAGTAGTAGGAGTAGAAGAAGAAGGGGGAAGAGGAAAGGAGAAAAAGGAGGAGGAGGAGGAGGAGGAGGTGGAAGAGGAGGTGGAAGAGGAGGAGATGGAGGAGGAAGAGGAGGATGAGGAGGAGGGCCAAGTGCTTGTGCCATCTCTCGGGGAAAGCGCAAGGTGGGCCACGTGGGCAAACGTCTGGAGGACATGTCAGCACATGCAAATTCAGTCACGTTGATCCCCCTCCCTCTTTTCACCCCACCCCCACCCCCTCCCATACCCAAACCGATACCCCCTCAACTACCACCCACCACCCCCTCTTCCCTTTGAGTCAGCAAGCACAGCGGTCAAGGCTAGGTCAGCAGGTACGAAGGTCAAAACAGGAATTAACTGAATCGCCAACGTTTAAACACACACCTGAGAGTCAAAGGGAAGGCAAAGATGTTTGTGTGCAGGCAGGGGGGCAGGGGGAGGAAGGGAGAGAGACAAGGAGGGAGGGAGGGAGGGAGAGAGACAAGGAAGGAGGGAGGGAGGGAGGGAGGGAGGGAGGGAGGGAGGGAGGGAGGGAGGGAGGGAGGGAGGGAGGGAGGGAGGGAGAGAGACAAGGAGAGAGACAAGGAGGGAGGGAGGGAGGGAGACAAGGAGGGAGGGAGGGAGGGAGGGAGAGAGACAAGGAGGGAGGGAGGGAGGGAGGGAGGGAGAGAGACAAGGAGGGAGGGAGGGAGGGAGAGAGACAAGGAGGGAGGGAGGGAGGGAGGGAGAGAGACAAGGAGGGAGGGAGGGAGGGAGAGAGGGAGGAAGGGAGGGGGGAAGGGAGGTTAATAGGTGAGGAAATAGATAAATAGATAGAGAGAGGAAGATATGATAGATAGACAGAGAGAGAGAAAGAGAGAGAGGAAGATATGATAGATAGATAGAGAGAGAGAAAGAGAGAGAGGAAGAGAGAGAGAAAGAGAAAGAGAAAGAGAGAGAGAGAGGGGAGAGAGAGAGAGAGAGAGAGAGAGAGAGAGAGAGAGAGAGAGAGAGAGAGAGAGAGAGAGAGAGAGAGAGAGAGAGAGAGAGAGAGAGAGAGAGAGAGAGAGAGAGAGAGAGAGAGAGAGAGAGAGAGAGAAAGCAAACCAAAGCAAGAGAGGGGGCGTGCACTCAG
Source organism: Penaeus japonicus (assembly GCF_977035675.1). Taxonomy (NCBI): domain Eukaryota; kingdom Metazoa; phylum Arthropoda; class Malacostraca; order Decapoda; family Penaeidae; genus Penaeus; species Penaeus japonicus. The sequence goes on from NW_028234408.1 coordinate 23,092,352, forward strand.
ACCCCGAGCGCCGCACACAAAGCATCTTCTTCAGAGCTCGAAATGATAGAGTTCATGCCGATCTTCCACTCGAGATGCTTGCGTTTCCTTCGGCGTCAGCGCTGCGTGTCGCCCGGACCTGAGGCTATGTTTTCCCGTAGCGTAAACTGCAGCTTGTTAGTAATTAAATCCTGAGGCTTGGCCAACACACATGCTAACTCAAGGGGGATTTGCTTTCGCCCTGTCTCTTTCTTCTTTTTTCTCGCATTTTTATTTTTCATCTTTTGCTGATTGCCGTTTTTTGTTTTTTTGTTTGTTTTCTACTGGTTTGAAGAATGTCGATTTTCTTAGTTTGATTAATTATCGTTATGCTTTTGTTTGCTGTTGTATTGGAGAAAGATTTTCTTCGTTTGACTGAGGTTTGTTATTCTTTGGTCTTCTGCTGGTTTCAAGAAGACGTATTTTACTTCGTTCGATTGTCTCTCTCTCCCTTTATTTTTTTTTGTTTAATTGTTTTTCTCTTCTGACCATTTCTTTATTTCTCTGACTCATTCGTGGCTTCCTTCTTTGATCAGTTCTGTACGCGTGAGTTTGTGTTCATCGGA
>NW_028234408.1:23135435-23140435 GCF_977035675.1 Penaeus japonicus
AATTCATCAAAAGTGTCAAAGTAAACTGATATAACGTGTTGATTTGGATCAGAAAGTGTCTGGCACTCTGCTTGTGCATGTAGAAGTATGTATTTGCGCCTGTAAAAGAAGAAATATATAATTTATGATATATATGTGATACATTGTCTAGCACACTCTGTTTATTGGCATCCTTCTCTATGTGTTTATCTGTTCACCTCTCTCTCTCTCTCAATCTCTCTCTCTCTCTCTCTCTCTCTCTCTCTCTCTCTCTCTCTCTCTCTCTCTCTCTCTCTCTCTCTCTCTCTCTCTCTCTCTCTCTCTCTCTCTCTCTCTCTCTCTCTCTCTCTCTCTCTCTTTTAATACGCTTCCTCCCTTCTCCTTTCTTTCTCCCTCACACAAATACACATTTATGAAAGCATACTTACACCTAAACATTTTGAGAGAAAAAATGTTTTATGCAAGCGCAAGGGAGCCGATATGTGTGTCATCCTATACTTGAAGTTCTTATTGCAGTGCAAGCAAGCCTTTGCATTTAGGTGTGAGATAATGCGTGTTCAAAATTGCAGTGTGCTTTGCAGTGTGTGGGTGTACTAAAGGCAGTGGCAGCAGGTGTCTTCGGCACTGCAAGTGTTTATGCATGTGTAGGCGTGTATGTATGTATGTGTGTGTGTATGTGTGTGTGTGTGTGTGTGTGTGTGTGTGTGTGTGTGTGTGTGTGTGTGTGTGTGTGTGTGTGTGTGTGTGTGTGTGTGTGTGTGTGTGTGTGTGTGTGTGTGTGTGTGTGTGTACGTATGAGAGTGAGACAGGGAGCGAGAGAGAGAGAGAGAGAGAGAGAGAGAGAGAGAGAGAGAGAGAGAGAGAGAGAGAGAGAGAGAGAGAGAGAGAGAGAGAGAGAGAGAGAGAGAGAGAGAGAGAGAGAGAGAGAGAGAGAGAGAGAGAGAGAGAGAGAGAGAGAGAGAGAGAGAGAGAGAGAGAGAAAGAGAGAGAGAGAGAGATACAACACGACTGCGAGGGAGGGAGAAAGGGAGGTGATAGAGAGGTAGGGAGGGAGGGGGGAGATAGAGAGAGAGAGTGAGGGAGGGAGAAAGAACTTAGGTAAAAAAATGGGAAGGGGGGAGATATTATGAAGGGGAGATGTGGTGATGGGGAGGAGTAGTGATGGGAATGATGTGGCGATGGGGAAATGATGTACGAGATTTGGTAATTGGTGAGATGTAGTGATGAGATGTGGTGGTGGGAGAGATATGGTGATGAGAGAGACGTGGTGATGGGGGAGATGTAGTGATGGGGAGATGTGGTGATGGGGGAGATGTGGTGATGGGGAGATGTGGTGATGGGGGAGATGTAGTGATGGGGAGATGTGGTGATGGGAGAGACGTGGTGATGGGGGAGATGTAGTGATGGGGAGATGTGGTGATGGGGAGATGTGGTGATGGGGAGATGTGGTGATGGGGAGATGTGGTGATGGGGAGATGTGGTGATGTGGGTGATGTAGTGATGGGGAGATGTGGTGATGTGGGTGATGTAGTGATAGGGGAGATGTAGTGATGGTGAGATGTGGTAGTGTGGGTGATTTGGTGATGGGGAGATGTGATGATGGGGGAGATGTAGTGATGGGGAGATGTGGTGATGGGGGAGATGTAGTGATGGGGAGATGTGGTGATGGGGGAGATGTGGTGATGTAGTGATGTGTTCATAGGGGTGATGTAGTGATGGGGAGATGTGGTGATGTGGGTGATGTAGTGATGGGGGAGAGATGTAGTGATGGGGAGATGTGGTGATGGGGGAGATGTGGTGATGGGGAGATGTGGTGATGGGGGAGATGTGGTGATGGGGAGATGTGGTGATGGGGGAGATGTAGTGATGGGGAGATGTGGTGATGGGGGAGATGTAGTGATGGGGAGATGTAGTGATGGGGAGATGTGGTGATGGGGAGATGTGGTGATGGGGAGATGTAGTGATGGGGAGATGTGGTGATGGGGAGATGTGGTGATGGGGGAGATGTAGTGATGGGGAGATGTGGTGATGAGGGAGATGTAGTGATGGGGAGATGTAGTGATGGGGAGATGTGTGATGTAGTGATGTGTTCATGGGGGAGATGTGTGATGTAGTGATGTGTTCATGGGGGTGATGTAGTGATGGGGAGATGTGGTGATGTGGTGATGTGGGTGATGTAGTGATGGGGAGATGTGGAGATGTGGTGATGTAGTGATGGGGAGATGTGGTGATGGGGGAGATGTAGTGATGGGGAGATGTGGTGATGGGGGTGATGTAGTGATGGGGGGAGATGTAGTGATGGGGTGTAGATGTGGTGATGGGTAGTTGGAGATGTAGTGATGGTTTCATGGTGTTTGTATGATGGGGAGATGTGGTGATGGGGGAGATGTAGTGATGGGGAGATGTGATGATGGGGAGATGTGTGATGTAGTGATGTGTTGATGGGGGTGATGTAGTGATGGGGAGATGTGTGAGGGAGATGTGGTGATGGGGGAGATGTAGTGATGGGGAGATGTGGTGATGGGGAGATGTAGTGATGGGGAGATGTAGTGATGGTGAGATGTGGTGATGAGGGAGATGTGGTGATGGGGGAGATGTAGTGATGGGGAGATGTGGTGATGTGGGTGATGTAGTGATGGGGAGATGTGGTGATGAGGGAGATGTGGTGATGGGGGAGATGTAGTGATGGGGAGATGTGGTGATGGGGGAGATGTGGTGATGGGGAGATGTGGTGATGGGGAAGATTTGGTGATGTAGTGATGTGTTCATAGGGGTGATGTAGTGATGGGGAGATGTGGTGATGTGGGTGATGTAGTGATAGGGGAGATGTAGTGATGGTGAGATGTATGGGGTATGATGTGTGATGGGTGATGAGTGTGATGGGGAGATGTAGTGATGGGTGATGGTGGTGATGTGATGGGTGGATGTGGTGATGATGTAGTACGTGTGTGGGGGTGTGGTGATGTGGTGTGATGTGGTGATGTAGTGTGGGGAGATGTGTGATGGGAGATGTGGTGGATGGGGAATGGGGTGGAGGGGTGTGATGGTGTGATGGGTGGGAGTGAGGGAGTGATGGGTAGGGAGATGTAGAGGGGAGATGGTGAGGGGAGAGATGTGATGAGGGAGATGTATGAGGGGGGATATGGTGATGGGGAGATGTGGATGTGATGGGGAGATGTTGGGGGCGATGTATTGGGGGAGATGTGGTGATGGGAGATGTAGTGATGGAGATGTTGGGGAGATGTGCGATGTGATGGGGGAGATGTGATGAGATGTGTGGGGAGAGATGTAGTGATGGGGGATGTGTGATGGGAGAGTGTTGATGGGGAGATGTGGTGATGGGATGTGGTGATGGGGGATGAGATGGGATTGGTGATGGGGAGATGTGTGATGGGGGATGTGGTGATGGGGGATGTTGTGGAGATGATGGGGGAGATGTAGTGATGGGGAGAGTGGATGGGGAGATGTGGATGGGGAGATGTAGTGATGGGGGAGATGTGTATGGGATGTGGTGATGGGGAGATGTAGTGATGGGGAGATGTGGTGATGTGGGGAGATGATGTGTATGGGGAGATGTGTGATGGGGGATGTAGTGATGGGGAGATGTGGTGATGAGGGAGATGTAGTGATGGGGAGATGTGGTGATGGGGAGATGTGTGATGGGTGTGTTGTGATGAGGGAGATGTGAGGGAGATGTGGTGATGGGGAGATGTGGTGATGGGGAGATGGGGGGATGGGGGTGATGTGGTGATGGGGATGTGGTGATGGGGAGGTGTGGGGAGGTGGGGGATGTGGTGATGGGGAGATGTGGTGATGAGGGGGATGTTGTGATGGGGAGATGTGTGATGGGGAGATGTGTGTGGGGGATGTAGTGATGGGGATGTGGTGATGGGGGAGATGTGTGATGGGAGATGTAGTGATGGGGAGATGTGGTGATGGGGGAGATGTAGTGATGGGGAGATGTGGTGATGTGGAGATGTAGTGATGGTGAGATGTGGTGATGGGGAGATGTGGTGATGGGGGAGATGTAGTGATGGGGAGATGTAGTGATGGGGAGATGTGGTGATGGGGGAGATGTAGTGATGGGGAGATGTGGTGATGGGGAGATGTAGTGATGGTGAGATGTGGTGATGGGGAGATGTAGTGATGGTGAGATGTGGTGATGTGGGTGATGTAGTGATGGTGAGATGTGGTGATGGGGGAGATGTAGTGATGGGGAGATGTGGTGATGGGGGAGATGTAGTGATGGTGAGATGTGGTGATGGGGGAGATGTAGTGATGGGGAGATGTGGTGATGGGGGAGATGTAGTGATGGGGAGATGTGGTGATGGGGGAGATGTAGTGATGGGGAGATGTGGTGATGTGGGTGATGTAGTGATGGGGAGATGTGGTGATGTGGGTGATGTAGTGATGGGGAGATGTGGTGATGTGGGTGATGTAGTGATGGGGAGATGTGGTGATGGGGGAGATGTAGTGATGGGGAGATGTGGTGATGTGGGTGATGTAGTGATGGGGAGATGTGGTGATGGGGGTAATATGGTGTGGTGATGTAGTGATGTGTTCATGGGGGTGATGTAGTGATGGGGAGATGTGGTGATGTGGTGATGTGGGTGATGTAGTGATGGGGAGATGTAGTGATGGGGAGATGTGGTGATGTGGTGATGTGGGTGATGTAGTGATGGGGGAGATGTAGTGATGGGGAGATGTGGTGATGGGGGAGATGTAGTGATGGGGAGATGTGGTGATGGGGAGATGTAGTGATGGGGAGATGTGGTGATGGGGGAGATGTAGTGATGGGGAGATGTGGTGATGGGGGAGATGTAGTGATGGGGAGATGTGGTGATGGGGGAGATGTAGTGATGGGGAGATGTGTGTGATGGGGAGATGTGGTGATGGGGTGATGTAGTGATGGGGAGATGTGGTGATGTAGTGATGGGGAGATGTGGTGATGTGGGTGATGTAGTGATGGGGAGATGTGGTGATGAGGGAGATGTGGTAATTGGGGAGATGTGTGATGGGGT
>NW_028234408.1:23175435-23177935 GCF_977035675.1 Penaeus japonicus
TAAAAACTTCGGGTGCAGCTGCAAAAAAACACCAACGTAATCTATTCACTGCAATTCTAGCATACTAATACGATTGAAGTAAGTGATGCAAGATACCGGATTTCAATGAAGGAAAACGTAAAGCATAATAGGATAGATGTAAGATGGTGGTAATGGGTGCTTAGACTCAGAGGGAAACCCAAAAGGATACCAAGTGTGAGAAAGTCTTGTCCTCTGGCCATAAGGGATAGAAATGATAAAAAAAAAAATAAATAGGGCGTATGGTATAAAATCGAGCCGTGTCACTGATTAAATTCAACATCATATATATCGTTTTGAATGAAAGAAAGTCGATAAAAAGAAGAAGAAGAAGAAGAAGAAGAAGAAGAAGAAGAAAAGGCGTCATGTATCCCATTGGAGTAAAACAAACAGTTAGAAATGGGAAGGAAATGCCATAAGAATGAGCGTGTGAACTTGATTTCTTCTGAGTGGTGAAGGAAACTCGACTGTATGTTCGTGCAAGTACAAGTGCGGTGTACGAACATGGACACAAGCGGTAGATCTTAACGTCGATGATTATACAAAAAGGAGGAGGAGGAGGAGGAGGAGGGAAGAAGAAGAAGTAGAAGAAGAAAAAAGAGGAGGATGATAATCATAAGAAGAATAAAAAGAAGAAGAAGGAAAAGAAGAAAAGAAGAAGAAAAAAAAGAAGAAGTAGTAGAAGAAGAAGAATATGGAGAAGGAAAAGAACGAAAAGAAAAATTAAGAAGGAGAAGAAGAAGAAGAAGAAAAGAAGCAGAAAAAAGAAGAAGAAAAAGAAGAAGAAAAGAAGAAGAAGAAGAAGAGGAATAATAATAAAAAGAACGAAAAGAACAAAAAAGGAAAAGGAGAATAAGAAAAGAAGAATAAGAAAAAAGAACAAGAAAAAAAGAGAAAAAAAGAGGAGAAAACAGAAAATAGAAAAGAAGAAGTAGAAAACGAAGAAGAATGAGAAGATAAGAATAAAAAAAAGAAAAAAAAAAAACTAAAAAAACTAAAAAAAGTTCAACACTTCTAAGACGAGCAATAAACCTTAACCGGACTCATAATCACAAAACGAGCGCCGGCGTGAACCTGCCCCCAGAAATCGGGGCAAGAGACTTAGTGCAGATTTAAGAAGACACCTTGAAGCTCGCGATAAAGCCTAAAGAAAAGCAAAGTAGTGGAGGAAAGAAAAGACGGTAGCCATGCGCACCGCCGCTCGCCCGAGTTGGAATTATGAAAGGAACAGCGGCGCGCGCATTCTCTCGTTTCTTTCTTTATGTGTTGAACTCCAGTGCGATTTATGAATACTTGAAGCTCCTCCTCGAGATGCTTTTGGCTTCTTCTTCGTCCTTGGAATATTGTTTGACTTTATCTGATTTTTTTTCTTCTTTTTCTCATCTCGTTTGTCGGTGTTCCTCTGTTTGTTTGTTTCAACGATCGGACTTGTATCTCTCTCTCTCTCTCTCTCTTTATCTCTCTCTCTCTCTCTCTCTCTCTCTCTCTCTCTCTCTCTCTCTCTCTATATATATATATATATATATATATATATATATATATATATATATATATATCATATGTATGAATAAATAAATAGATAAATAAATGAATGAATAAATATATATACATACACACACACATACACACACACACACACACACACACACACACACACACACACACACACACACACACACACACACACACACACACACATATATATATATATATATATATATATATATATATATATATATATATATATATATATAAATACATACATATATATGTATATATGTATATATATATAATTACATATATATATATATACATACATACACAGACACACACACATACATAATTATGCATATGCATATCACCATGTATATTCATATATACATATAGATATACACACACACACGCACATACACAGACACATACACACACACACACATACATACACACACACACACACACACACACACACACACATACATATATATATATATATATATATATATATATATATATATATATGTATATATATACACATATATATACATATATATATATATATATATATATATATATATATATATATATATTATATATATATGTGTGTGTGTGTGTGTGTGTGTGTGTGTGTGTGTGTGTGTGTGTGTGTTTGTGTGTGTGTGTGTGTGTGTGAGTGTATACAAACTTATTAAATAAAAAGCTGTCCTCTATGCTAACTAACCCAAATAGATTCACGCCTTTCGAAAGATACACAGGAGATAAGCCTATTCAGAGGGAGCTTTCAAAATCATCTGGACAAGGTAAAGAACAAGCAAGCTATTATTATCATTATCATTGTTCTTATTATTATCATTTCAATATTATGGTTATTATCATGATTTTTTTCATTATCACTACTATTATTACTGCTATTGCTAGTATCATTATTATTTTTACTATTATTACTATCATCATCATTATCCTCATTGTCACTATTATTAATATC
>NW_028234408.1:23182759-23185259 GCF_977035675.1 Penaeus japonicus
TATATATATATATATATATATATATATATATATATATAAATATATATGTATGTATTTATATATATTCATATTCATACACACATATCTATATATACACATTGCTTTCATTCAGTTCAGCCTCACATCCAGATATCTTCAACGAGGCAACTTACTCACCCTAACGTACTAGGTAACCTTCTCCTAAGATAGCTTGCTACCACTGCATTGAAATCATAAGTTCAGCTTCCGTCAAGGTACCTGGTTTGTCCTTAGTTATCATAGTTATCAGATCTTTAATAATGATCGGTAGTATGGCGATGATGGTGGTGATTAAGAGTAAAATGAGAGATCTATTGATGATAATGAGAGACGGGACGATATTAATAGTGATGATAATCAGAGGATTCATAATGATGGAGATGATGATGGTAGAAATGACTATGGAATCAATAGTAATAGCGATGCTAATGATAATGACATTAATAAGGATAATGATCATGATGAGAACAATAATGATAGTATTAATAGTGAAGATAATAACGACTATAATAAGTATACTATTTTTATTATTATCATTACCATTATTATTATCATTATCATTATCATTATCATAATCATAATCATTATTGTTATCATGATTATCATTATCATATTTACTACTGTCATTATCATCATTATTATCATTATTATCATTTTCAATATCATCACCATTATCATTTTCATTATTATAAACATTAGTTTCATTATTATTAGTATTGTTATTATTATCAGTATCATTATTATTAGTATCATTATTATTATTGTCATTATTGCTATCATTATCACCATTATAATTGTTATTAATATCTTTATTATCATCATTATGATTATTGCTATCATTGTCATCAATATCATTATTACCATATTTTTATCATCGTTAGTAATGTTATCATCATTACTGTTACAATTATTACTAGTTTTTATCATCATCATCAATACTATTACCAGTATTATTATAATCACTATCATTGTTATTGTCATCATCATCATCATCATTAGTATTATCATTATAATAATGATGATAATAATAATAATAATTATAATAATAATAATAATAATGATAATAATAATAATTATTATTATCATTATCATTATTACTATTACTACTGTCATTATCATTACTATTACTTCTATTACCATTATTGTGATTTTGATTATGAAGATTATCATCGTTATCATCATCATTATTATCATTGAAGTTATTGTTATTATCATCATCATTATCACTGTTTTTGTTATTATTATTATCATTATGATTATTACCATTATCATTATTATTATCATTATCACCACTGCCATCATTATTGACATTATCATTATCATTACTATCAACACTATCATCTTTATCATTCTTATCAATGTAATTATTATCCTTATCAATATAATTATCATTATTAATATAATCATTATCATTATGATTATCAGTATCATTATCCTTAATTAATGGTATTACCCTCATTACGATGATTATGATTACTTATATAAGTTATTCATCATTTTATTTAATTATTTTTGTTATTATAATAATCGATATTTTTTCGCATATCATTATCATCATCATCATAATGATTATCATTATGGTTAATATCATCATTTTTATTATTACTATCATTATTATTTTCATTGTCATCTATATAATGTTTACTATACTCATTACTATTATCATTATTACTATCATCATTATCATTATAATTAATATCACTACTATTATAATTACCAACAGAATTAATCTTAACCATAGCATTATTGACATTATAAACATACTTATAACTATAATGAGCCTTGATAATACACAATAGAAAGTTCCAACAAAAAAAATAAAATTTGGCATTCTCTCTATCCAGTCTCCATGTTGCCGAAAAAAAAAAAAAAAAAAAAAAAAAAAAAAAAAAAAAAAAAGTCGCGTTGCTGTGTTCGCACGTTTGAACGATGTCGTGTTGCTGTGTTGATAGGCGATGAAAGTGCGGAGTCGTTTAGCTTTGTTGCTGAGCTGGCGATAATGATAACCAGTGTTGCCATGTTTGTGATGACTTTCGATTTCGCTTGGCGAGAAGAGAGGAAAAAAAGGGGAAGAAAAAGGGAGGGAGGTTAGAGAGAGAGAGAGAAAGAGAGAAAGAGAGAAAGAGAGAGAGAGAGAGAGAGAGAGAGAGAGAGAGAGAGAGAGAGAGAGAGAGAGAGAGAGAGAGAGAGAGAGAGAGAGAGAGAGAGAGAGAGAGAGAGAGAGAGAGAGAATGATGGATAGGTGAATATAAAAAAGAAATGACAGAGAGAGAGAGACAGAGAGGCACAAAAAGACATGTATAAACATAAATACATTGATTGACTGAGTGACGTTGTAAGGGGAAAAAGAGTAAGATAAATAGAGATAGAGATAGAAATAGAAAGATGATTTGATTGATAGACATATAGAAAAATAGATGGATATATGGACACATAAATAGATTGATAGATAGATAGATGACTATAGATAGATAGATAGATA
>NW_028234408.1:23207759-23212759 GCF_977035675.1 Penaeus japonicus
TGAAAATGGTAACAATGATAATCATAATACTAATAATAACAAAAATGATTATGGAGATGACAATGATAATCATGATGAGAATTATGATAATAACGATGATGAACAGTAATGATGATGATGATAATGATTAATAACAATGATATCGTTGTTTTGTCTTATCATCATCATTATCTTTATTTATTATTGATATTATCTTGAAGTATTGGTAATAATGGTAGGGATAGAAATGATGACAACATATTGAAATGATAATATTAGTAATAACAATGATGATATTAACGATAATGGTGATATTAATAATAATAATGATAATACTAATACTAATAATGAATATGCTAATGATAATAATGATGATCATAATGATAATAATAATAATAATAGCAATATTAATGCTAATGATAATTATGAAAAGGATGAAGATGATTATAATGATTATGATAATCATTATAATATACATGATGACGACGATAATAGTAATTTTTATAGCTAATATTATTATCATCATTATTTATGATCATCGTAATTACATATCATTCTCTTTATCCTCATTACCATCATCTGTTATCATTATCATCATTATTTTTATGCTTCTTCTTATTTTCACCATTATCATCATCAATTATGGTAATGATAGTAGTTATAATAGATATCATTTCTATTATCATCTTTAACGTAAATATCATTATGATTTCTATCATTATTGTTATTATTATTATTGTTAATATTGTTATCATTTTTATGATTGTTATTTTCACCATCTTTTTATTTTCATTATCATGTCATTGTTATTATCATTATCATTATTGTTATTCTTATTATTGCTTTTGTTATTGATATTATTGTTATCATTATCAATATTATTATAATCATCATTATCATTATCATTATGATTATCATCATTTATTATCACTATTATTATAATCATCGTCATTATTGATATTATCAACACCAATATCATTATCATCATTATCTTTATTGTTAACATTATGAATATAATTATCCTTATCATCTTGATTAGCATCATCTTCATCATCATTGTTATCACTATTATTATCATCATAATTTATTTCATTTATCAATCTCATTATCATTTTCATTTTCATCATTGTTATGAATTTAATTTCATTTCATCATAATTATCAATACCATTATTAACGTCAATGTCTCTTCGACCTTTACCTGTCTTTTCTCCTCCTCGTAATCTTTTGTTTTTTTTCTGATTCCATTTACTTTATATTTCCTCTTTCTTGTCATCCGTCTTATCTCCTCATCCTTGTAATATATCTTTGACTTACGTAAGGATCTGTCTGATATGATTCGCATTCTTTCTTTATCTTCGTTAAATAATCTTTTGTTTTTGTTTATCATTATTATCATCATTATTATTATTTTCTTTTTTATTCTTTTTTTTTTTGTTCCACGTTGAGAACCTTCTCCATCTCAAGGTTCTTATCGTGAAGTGAAGGCTTTGAACTCCCTTCTCCCCCCTCCCCCCCGCTTTGATGAGAGGGTTCTTTGACCCCCGGCTTGGGCTTGGTCCCAGGGGCTCTCATAACAATAAGCCGACCTTCCCCCTCTCCCCCCTTTCCCTTCTCTTCCCTTCCCTTCCTTTATCTTCCTTTCCCCCTTTCCCTTCTCTCCTTCCCTTCTCTTTCTCTTCCCTTTCCTTCCTTTATCTTCCCTTCGACCTTTCCCTTTCTCTTCTCTTTAACTTCCATTCCCTTCAACTTTTCTCTTATCTTTCCTTTTCCTTCCCTTCCCTTTTATTCTCCTCCCTCTTATCTTCCCTTTCCCTTCTTCCCTCCTCCCCTTCCTCGCCCTTCGCCATTCTCTTTCTTAGATCCTTCCCTTCACTTCTCTCATTCCCTTCCGTTCTCTCCCCTTTATTCCCTCCGCCTTTGCCCTTCCGTTCCCTTCTTCTTCTTCCTTCCGTCATTCCCTTTCCCCTTTGGTCCCCTCCTTTCTCTTTGCCCTTCTCCCCTTTCCTTCCGTCATTCTCTTCTCTCTCCTCCCCTCTCTCCCGATTCTCTTCCACTTCCCTTTGCCCCCTTCCCTTCCCTTCCCTCCTCTGCTCCTCTCTCTTCCCTCATTCTGCTCCTCTCCCCTTTCCCCTCTTCCGACATTCTTCTCACTATCGTCCTTCCCTTACCTCCCTCCTTATCTCCTCTTCCCTCCCCACCGCTTCTCTCTTTTTCCACTCTCTTCCCATTCTACCTCACCCCCCTACCCCTCCCTCCTCCCTCCTTTCCCTCCCTCCTCCCTCCTACCCCTCCCTCCTCCCTCCTTTCCCTCCGACTCCCTTCCTCTGCCTCGCACTCGGGTAAGGAAGCGGGGTACAAAACATCTTCCTCCTCTTCCTCTCAACCATATTCCCCCCCTCCCCCCACCTCTCTATTCACGCTTCTCAGGCCACTCCCTCCCCCTTCCCCTTCTCCTTTCCCCTCTTCCTCCTTTTCCCCCTCTTCACTATCCGCTGCCATTCCCTCCCTCCTCGCCCGTGCTTCTTAGCTTGTTGCTGGTTATCATCATTATTATCATTACTCTTATTATAATTTTTATCATTATTACCATTTTTATTATCTTCATTATTATCATTACTATTATTACTATTATTAACATTATCATTATTATTACTATTATTATCCTTATTGCTGTTATTATCATCATCGTTATTATTTCCACCATTATCATTATCATTATTATCATTATTATTATCATCATTATCATTCTTATTTTCATTACCATTTTTATTATCCTTATTATAATTACTCATCATTATTGTCATCATAATTATCATTATCATTATTACTATTTTTTATTATCGTTATCATTATATTTACTGTTATTATCATTATCATGATTATCACTATTATCCTTATAATTATTATCCTTATAGTTGTTATTATTATCATCATTATTATCAACATTATCATTAGTTTTATCATAATTATTATAGTTATCAATATTGGCATTGCTAATATCATTATCATTGTTATTGTCATTATTATTACCATCAATATAATATTTCTTCTTCTTGGCGTTATTATTATTATTATCATTATTATTATTATTATTATTATTATTATTATTATTATTATTATTATTATTATTATTATTATTATTATTATTATTATTATTATTATTATTATCATTATTATTATTATTACTATTATCATTACTATTATTATTATTATCATTATTATTATTATTATTATTATTATTATTATTATCATTATTATTATTATTATTATCATTATTATTATCATTATTATTATAATCAATATCACTATCATTATTTTCATTGTTATCATCATTATCATTATCATGCCATTACTATTATCATTATCACCAATACTATTGTTATCATTGTTATTACTATTGTTATCATCACCATCCTTATGATTATCGATACTGATGTTATTATTTTGATTATTGTTGTTATAATCATTACTGATGTTATTGTTATCATCACTATTATTATCATCATTATTATGATTATCGTTATTAAGATTATTGTTGTTATTATTTTTACATATGTTATTATAATTATGGTTATCATTATATTATCATTATTGTTAAAAGCATTATCGTAATGTTTATCATGATAAAGATGACAATAATGATAATAATGATTATTATTATTGCTATTATTACCATTCTTATCACCTTTATTATTATTATTATCATTACTACTATCATACTATTATTGTTATTGCTGTTATCATTATCATTATCATTTAATTATCATTTATAATTATTACTTTATTGTTATTATTACTTTCATAATCATTATCCTTATCATTATCATTATCATCATTATCATTGTTATTGTTATTAAAGCTAATGATATTACGAATGACACTAATACTAGTACTAATGATAATAATGAATATAATTATGATGATAATGATGATAACAATAATGCCAACATTAATAACGATAACAACATCTCTCCCTTTTTCGACCGCCTGCTTCACTTCCTCTCTTCTCCCCTTCCTTCCTTTTCCTTCATCCATCCCTTCCCTTCTCCCCTCTTTCCTTCCTTTTCCTCTACATTACTCCCTCCTCCCCTTTCTTTTCCTTCCCTCCTCTCCTTTCTCATCGAACTAATCCTTTTCTATTATTTCCTTACTTTCGTTTCCTCCCCTCTCTTCCCTCTTCCTTCTTCTTTCCGTCATCTGGCTTCCATCCTCCCTTTTCCTTCCCCTCTGCTCCCCTCTCCTATTTCCTCCCCCTCCACCTCTTTTCCCCTCCACCCTCCTCTCCCACCCATCCTCCTCTTTCCTTCCCCCTCTTTTCCCAACCACCTCCTCCTTTCCTCCCCCTTCTCTCCCCTCCACCCTCCTCTCCTCTCCCCCACCTCTCCCCTCCACACTCCTCCTTCTCTCCCCTCCACCCTCCTCTCCCCACCGCCCTCATCCTTCCCTCTCCCCTTCCTTTCTCTTTCACCCTCCTCTACCCTTCCCTTTCCCTCCACCCTCCCTTTTCCACCCTCTCCTCTCCCCTCCACACTCCTTCCCTCCCCCTCCTCTTTACCCCTATCTCTCCTCTCCTCTCCCCTTCACCCTCTCCTATCCCCTCCACCCTCCCCCTTCCCTCCTCATCCTCTCCCTCCACCCTCCTCCTTCCTCTCCCCTCCACCCTCCCCCTTCCCTCCTCATCCTCTCCCTCCACCCTCCTCCTTCCTCTCCCCTCCACCCTCCTCTTCCATCCTGTTTACCCCCCATCTCTCCTATCCTCTCCACCCTCCTCCTTCTTCCCCTTCCTCTCCCCTCCATCCTCTGCTATCCCCTCTACCATCCTCTTTCCCTCTTCACTCCTCTGTTCCTCTCCCCTCCCCCCCTCCCCCTCCTCTCCCCCTCCCTCCTCCCCTCCCCCCTCCTCCTCTTCTCCTTCCCTCCCCCCTCCTCCTCTTCTCCTTCCCTCCCCCTCTCATCCCCCCTCCTCTCCTTCCCTCCCCCTTCCCCTCCTACTCCCCCTCCTCTCCTTCCCTCCTCCTC
>NW_028234408.1:23215259-23220259 GCF_977035675.1 Penaeus japonicus
GATTCTGCGACTCCATGACCTTCTTGTGTCGGTAAACAGCAGTATCTCTCTCCCTCATCTCCAGTAGGTAATAGACTCCATCTAGATGCTGAGGATGTTCTAGAAACTTCATCCCCCGGCGCTGGGAGAGGTGGGTTGGGGATCGGGGGATGAGGGAGAGGGGGGTGGGGTGGGGGGTAGAGGACAGGAGAAGGGGGAGGGGGTCATGATTCGAGTGGTTGATGAAGAAGACTTGAGGGTAATTATGGTAGAATACTGTATAGGCAAGAAAGGGTCGTGGTATGAGAGGGTTTAATTACATTCGTTAAGGAGGTAGGGTCACCGCTGTTGGTTTTCAATGAGCCATTGATTCGAGGTGTGGGGACGGAAGGATAGATGGATAAGGGAAAGGGAGGGAAGGGGAAGGAAGGGAGGGGAGGGAAGGGAGGAAAGGGAAGGGAAGATGGGCAGGGAAAGATAAGGGAGAGCGGAAGGGCGGAGGAAGCCGAAAGATGGATTAAGGCCCGAAAGGGAGCCGAAGGGGAAACGGGAGCGCGAAAGGGAAGCGCAAAGGAAGGAGAAGCAAAGGGGCCCGAGTAAGGGGGACGCGAAGCGCAAACGCATGGTATACGCCGCCGAAAGGGAAGCGAAGGGAAGGCGAGCGGAAAGGAAGGCCAAAGGAAGCGCGAAGCATGGCTCTCCCCCCCACCAGAGAAGGGGGACGGAAGGAAAGATGGATAAGGGAAAGGGAGGGAAGGGGAGGGAGGGAAGGGAAGGCAAAGGAAGGGAAGATGGGCAGAGAAGGGGGACGGAAGGAAAGATGGATAAGGGAAAGGGAGGGAAGGGGAGGGAAAAAGAAGAGGCGAAAGGAAGCGCTAAAGGACAAGCGGCAAGATGGGCCCGAGAAGGGTGGACGGAAGGAAAGCATTTATAAGCACCGCGAATTGGGAGGGAAGGGAGCCGAAAGGGAGGGGAGGGAAGGGGAGAAAGGGAAGGGAAGATGGGCAGGGAAGGGAACGAAGAAAGAATGGATAAGGAAAGGGAAGGAAAAAGGGGAGAAAGGAAAAGGAAGGAATATGAGCAGGGAAGGGGGATGGAAGGAAAGATGGATAAAGGAAAGGGTAAGGAGGAGGGAAGGTAAGAAGTGGAGCTGGAAGGGATGGAAGAAGATGATGAAAGAAAAGAAGTATTGATAAAGAAGAAGAGGGAGGGGTAGGGGAGAAGGGGAAGTGATGGAATATGGTAAAAAGGGGTGGGAGATAAAGAATGAGGAAGAAGATATTGGAATGAAAGATGGGGGATGAGATGGTGAGAGAAAGAAAGAGAGAGAGAGAGAGAGAGAAAAAGAGAAGAAGAGAGGAGAAAAGAGAGAAAAGAGAGACGGAGAAGGAGAGAGAAGAGGAGTGAGAGAAAGAGAGAGAGGGGAGCGAGAGAGTAGGGGCGAGGAGAAGTAGTTGAGAGAGAGAGAGAGAGAGAGAGAGAGAGAGAGAGATGTGACGGAATAAAGGAATCTACTTTATAATCCTCTTCAAAATATTAGCTTTCACATTCAAATTTCCGGCTAAGTAGGGGAGAGAGGAGGGGAGGGGAGAGTGGGAGAGGAGAGGGGAGCTTAAGAAGGATCCACGAAGGAGAGGGGGGAAGGGGGAGGGAGAGGGGGAAGAAGGGAGAGGAGTATGATAAAGGTACACGAAGGAGAGGAGGGAGTATAGGGCAAAAGAGAGGTGGAATGGGAAGATAGGGTGCCGGGAGAGGGGGATGGGGTGGGGAGGGGGTTGAAAGGAGGGTGAAGGTTGGTAAGGGTTTTGGGGTGAGTGCCACTGCCGGACATTAATGAGGCTCCTAATTGATGGCTGTTGTTGTTCTTGTTCTTGTATCAGTGTCCTTGCGAAGCCCTCTTGGAGATGCTGGCTGGCTTTGAGCTTCGTCTGATTCTCTTTCTCTCTGTCTGTCTCTGTATCTGTCTCTCTCTGTCTTTGTCTTTGTCTATGTCTCTGTCTCTGTATCTGTCTCTGTCTGTCTCTGTCTCTGTCTCTGTCTGTCTTTGTCTCTGTCTCTGTCAATGTCTCTGTCTTTGTCTCTGTATGTCTCTGTTTCCGTCTTTGTCTCTGTCTCTATATCTGTCTTTGTCTCTGTCTCTATATCTGTCTTTGCCTCTGTCTATGTCTCTGCCTATGACTCTGACTCTGTCTCTATCTCTGTCTCTGTCAATGTGTCTGTCTCTGTCTTTGTCACTGTCTTTGTCAATGTCTCTGTATCGGTCTCTGTCTATCTCTATCTCTGTCTCTGTCTCTGTGTATGTCTCTGTCAATGTCTCTGACTCTGTTTCTGTCTCTGTCTCTGCCTCTGTCTTTTGTCTCTGTCTCTGTCTCTGGCTCTGTCTCTGCCTCTGTCTCTGACTCTGTATCTGGCTCTGTCTCTGTTCTCTGGTCTACCTTGCTTCTGTCTCTGACTCTGTCTCTGCCTCTGTCTCTGTCTCTGATCTCTGTATCTGTCTCTGGTCTCTGTCTCTGTCTCTGTTCTCTGTCCACTGCCTCTGTCTCTTTTCTCTGCCTCTGCTCTGTCTGTCTACTGTCTCTGTCTCTTTTCTCTGCTCTGTTCTGACTCTGCTCTGTCTCTGTCTCTGTATCTGTCTCTGACTCTGTTCTCTGTCTCTGTCTTTGCCTCTGACTCTGTACTGGCTCTGCCTCTGTCTCTGTCTCTGACTCGGTCTTGCATTGGCTCATTGTCTCTGTTCTCTTATCTTTAGGTTTTCTTTTTCTTTATTGGCCTTTTTTTTTTCACGTTTAAATTCCCCCACCCTTTTTTTTTCTGCCCTCTGTTCTCTGTCTCTGACTCTGTATCTGTCTCTGTCTCTGTCTCTGTTCTCTGGACTCGTGCCTCTGTCTCTGTCTCTGAATCTGTCTCTGTCTCTGTCATCTGTCTCTGTTTTCTCTGTCTCTGACTCTGGTCTCCTGTCTCTATGTCTATGCCTCTGCCTAAGCTCTGTCTATGACTCTGTCTCTGTTCTCTGTCGCTGTCTTCTATGTTCTCTGCCTCTGTCTCTGTGCCTCTGTTCTCTGTCTCGGGCCTTGGGTCTCTGTATCTGTCCTCTGTCTGTGTCTGGTTCTCTGTGTCCGGTACTCTGTCTCTGGTCTTAGTTTCTTGTCTCTGCCTCTGCCTCCGTCTCTGTCTCTGTCTCTTGCCTCTGCCTCTGTCTCTCTGACTCTGTCTCTGTCTCTTGTTCTCTGTCTTGCCTCTGCCTTCTGCCTCCGTCATTGTTCTCTGTCTCTTTTCTCTGTCTCTGTCTCTGTCTCTTTCTCTGTATCTGTCTCTGTCTCTGTCTCTGATCTCTGCCCTCTGCCTCTGTTCTCTGACTCTGTCTCTGGTCTCTGATTCTCTGTCCTTCTGTCTCTGTCTCTGTCTCTGTCTCTTTTCTCTGCGTCTGTCTCTGTCTCTGTCTTGTCTCTGTTCTGTCTCTGGCTCTGGGTTTTGTCTCGTGTCTCTGTTTTCCCTCTGGGCTCCTGGCTCCTGGCTCTGTCTCTGTCTCTTGCTCTGCCTCTTGCTCCGTCTCTGACTCTGTCTCTCTTGCCTCTGCCTCTGTCTCTCTTTTCTCTGTCTGCTTTCTCTGTCGCTCTGTCTCTGTCTCTATGCCTTGTCTCTGGCTCTGTCTCTGTATCTCTGGCTCTCCGTCTCTGACTGTCTCTGCCTCTTTTTTCTCTGTTCTCTGTCTCTGTCTCTGCCTCTCTATTTGGCTCTCTCTGTCTCTGTCTCTGTTCCCTCTGCCTCTGTCCTCTGACTCTGTCTCTGTCTCTGTCTCTGACTCGTCTCTTGTATCTGGTCTCTGTCTCTGTCTCTGACTCTGTTGGATCTGCCTCGTCTCTGGTCCTCTGTCTCTGTCTCGCTGACTCTGTCTTGCCTCTTTTCTCTGTCTCTGAGTCTGTATCTGTCTCTGTCTCTGTATCTGGTCTCTGTCTCTGTCTCTGTCTCTGTCTCTTGTCTCTGTTTTCTGACTCTGAATCTCTGTCTCTGTCTCTGACCTCTGTCTCTGCTCTGACTCTCTCTGTCTCTGCCTCTGTCTTGGTTCTCTGTCTCTGTCTCTGTCTCTGTCCTCTGTCTCTTTTCCTCTGTCTCTGACGTCTGGTCTGTTCTGGCTCTGCCTCTGTCTCTGAGGGTTTTCCTCTGTATCTGTCTCTGTCTCTGTCTCTTTCTGTCTCTGTCTCTCTGTCTCTGTCTCTGTCGCTGTCCTCTGTCTCTGTCTCTGTTCTGTCTCTGTCTCTGTCTCTTGCCTCTGTCTCTGTCTCTGTAATCTGCCTCTGTCTTGGCTCTGTCTTGCCTCTGTCTCTGTCTCTGTCTCTGGTCTCTGGTCTCTGTCTCTGGCTCTTGGCTCTGTCTCTGCCTCTGTCTCTGTCTCTTGTCTCTGTCTCTGTCTCATGATCTCTGTCTTGTATCTGTCTCTGCCTCTGTCTTTTGTCTCTGTCTCTATCTCTGAGTTCTCTATTCTCTGCCCGCCCTCTCTATCTGTCTCTGTCTCTGTCCTCGTGTCTCTGTCTCTGTCTCTGTCTCCTGTCTCTTCATGTCTCTGTCTTCTGTTCTCTGTTCTCTGTTCTCTGGTCTGTCTCTGTTCTCTGTCTCTGTCTATGATACTGTCTCTGTCTCTGTCTCTGTCTCTGTCTCTGTATCTGTCTCTGTCTCTGTCTTTGCCTCTGTCTCTGCTTTGTCTCTGCTCTCTGCTCTGTCTCTGTCTCGTTGTGTTCTGTTCTCTTTGTCTTTGTCTCGTCTCTGTTTCTGTCTGGTCTCTGTCTCTGTCTCTTGTCTCGGGCTTGTCTCTGACCTGTCTCTTGTCTCTGTCTTGTCTCATCTCTTGTCTCTGTCTTTGTATTGGCATCTTGTCTCTGTCTCTGTCTCTGGCTTTGTCCTTTCTGCCTCTTGTTTTTTTTTCCCCCTCTGGTTCTCTTGACTCAGTCTCTGCCTCTGCCTCTGTCTCTGTATTTGTCTCTGTCTCTAACTCTGCCTCTGCCTCTGACTATACTCTGTATCTG
>NW_028234408.1:23253067-23255567 GCF_977035675.1 Penaeus japonicus
TCCTACCACCCCTCCTACCACCCCTCCCTCCTACCACCCCTCCCTCCCTCCCTGAACCCATGAACCCCTAAACCCCTAACCCCCCCTCCCCCCACCTCCGACCTACCCCTCGGAGTGACCAAATACGAACTTACAGGATCAGGTCTTGTACTCAAGTGAATAAATTCGGGTCAAATGAGGCGTGTCTGGCAGCATGTGCGTCCATGTGCGTGTATGTTTATGAGTACACATGTGCGATTGTGTGCTCACGGGCACGTAAGAGTAGTAGGGTAGACGAGAAGGGTAGAAAGGTATCTCTTTTTTTATGTTTGATTATGCATATTGGTAGCTGTACATTAGAACATGTTGCGTGTTTGTTTGTACGCGGATATGCTCTCTATAAGACGCAGGAAGTGAAGGAACGTGTACTTATATGTAAGATCGTGTATGTGCGTGGGTGGGTCAATGTGTGTGTGTGTGTGTGTGTGCGTCTGTTGGTGCATGTGTGTGCGTGTGTACGTATACAAGCAAGGCGGGGGTGGAGGTCAGACTTGTAACATTTACGAGGTAAGGTTGTCTTTGTTTAAACTATTATCTCTCGCTTTTTTTTCTCCCTCCTCCCTCCACTGCGGTACTTTCTTTCTTTTCTTGTTTCTCTGACGGCCAGTTGGTGGTAGGGAGAGAGTGGGGGTGGGGGTAAGGAGGGTAAAGAAGGGGGGGGGGGGTGGAGGGTCTGCTCTTCAACACTAGCTTATGTAATTTATTCATGTTATACGTTTCTATCTCTGCATCACACCTGCCCAATCAATGACTTGCACACGTATGTTACCCTTACCAACATTCCCTATTCGACTTCACTAGTAATGAAATAACCTACTTATTACAAGATCCTAGAGCCACATAAAAAAAAAAATCTTTCTTAATCAAAATGAGAAAATGAAAATATGACTAAAATCGACAGAATGCTAACCTCTCTCAATGTAACTTGAAAGTTGGTCTATATTGATATCCTCTATATTTCTCTTACTGTTTATTTGTATTCTCTCTTTGCATATAATTTTTTTCCTTCTTTTTACTTATTGTACATTTAAACAAAAAGAAAAGAAAAAAAGAAGAAGAAGAAAAAAAAAATATTGGGGTCATTTTCAATTATACTGATAAATGATATCTGTGTCCTAGTTCCCTTGTTATTGTTATAGATTTGTTTTGTTAATAATCTTTGTGATAATATGATTATTTCGTGATGCACGTGCATCTGGATTATTGTTATTATAATCTGGTTTATTACTTAGATTATTTTTTCTTTCTCTTTCACTGTCTCTTTCGCATTCTCTCTCTCTCTCTCTCTCTCTCTCTCTCTCTCTCTTTCTCTTTATCTCTCTCTCTCTCTCTCTCTCTCTCTCTCTCTCTCTCTCTCCCCCCCTCTCTCTCTCTCTCTCCCCCCCCTCTCTCTCTCTCTCACACACTCACACACTCTTTCTCTCTCTCTCTCTCTCTCTCTCTCTCTCTCTCTCTCTGTAAATGCCTATCTATATCTATATCTACATCTATATCAATATCTGTATCTATATTTCAATGTCTAGATCTGCATTCTTGTCTGTAATTATATCTGCATTTATATCTATTCCGATATC
This sequence comes from Penaeus japonicus, assembly GCF_977035675.1. Taxonomy (NCBI): domain Eukaryota; kingdom Metazoa; phylum Arthropoda; class Malacostraca; order Decapoda; family Penaeidae; genus Penaeus; species Penaeus japonicus. The sequence continues at coordinate 23,254,681 of NW_028234408.1, forward strand.
TATATCTACACACACACACACACACACACACACACACACACACACACACACACACACACACACACACACACGTATTTGTGTATAAATCTAACGACTTGTCTATTAGTTATCTAACTATTTATATATCTATCTGTATATTTGATTATTTGTTTGATATTTTGTTTATTTTACTTGTGTGTGTGTGTGCAAAAGCGTGTTTGTGTGTGTGTTTGTGTGTCTAGATTTATTAATATTCTCATATTATAATCTTTTATGTATCAACAACAAAGGAATATTGTCAGTCTTGATAATTGTTCTCCATAAATCTTACTTGTGGTAGTAAGTTTCGTTTTCATGATAATATATTCTCAAGAAAAAAAAAAATATATATATAAGAACGTTTTCTACCATTTTCTGTTCTCCTCTTTTATCAAGGAAGAAATCGTATTATTTTTCTCCCTCTTTCCCTCCTCTTTGTTGTCTTCCTCTTCTTTCTCCTCTTGGCTTTCCTCCTCTTGGTCCGTCTTTTCCCTCCTCTTCCCCCTCTTCTTCCACCTCCTCCTCTTTTTCGACCTCCTCTTCCTCCTTTTCCACCCCCATCCCCTCCTCCATTTACACCTCCACCTTTTCTTCCTTCCCCCTATTCCTCCTCCTTCCCATCTTCCCTCTCCTCCTTCCCCTTCCCCCTCCTCCTTCTCTTCCTCTCCCACCCTCCCTTCGTCCCCCTACTTACCACCCAGCCCCTCCTCATTCCCCTTCCCCTTCCCCTTCCCCCTCCTCATCCTTTTCCTCTCCCACCCTCCCTTCGTCCCCCTACTTACCACCCAGTCCCTCCTCATTCCCCTTCCCCTTCCCCCTCTTCCTCCTCTTCCTCCTCTTCCTCTCCCACCCTTCCCCCCCATACTTAT
>NW_028234408.1:23309635-23312135 GCF_977035675.1 Penaeus japonicus
AAATCAGTTTGAATCATAATGATAACAAGAATAGCAATAATGATAAGGGTGATAATCGTGAAAATTATAATCATATCAGCAATAATTACCATATCAAAAACCTTAATATTCACAATTATGATGATAATTAACGAGGCATAAATAAAAGAATTGAACTTCAAATACACGAAACAAAGCTGAACATTTATTAAGAAAGAGTGAAAAAAAAAAAAAAAATGCAAGGAAAATTTTTGAACACTGTATCACAACTCTCTAGACATGTGTAGCCCATAAGCATGGCCATTCCGGCTATCAACACTGCATGACTGACCTCGCTCATGAAGTCTTGCGTGTACATCAAAGGTCAGAGGAAGTTCAGAACACTAACTGGGCGTGAACGAATATTCATGTGTATCTAGACGCTTGTGTAAACATTCACGTGCTTAAGGGGACGAATCATGAGTATTTTACGAAGACTTGTAGTAAAACAGAGACGAGAAATCATGCACAAATGTGAATGAAGGATTCAGGCGAACATACGCGAATACACTAGAATTAATACACATTAAAAAGTCTACAAAGAAAAGCATTACTACACTAACAAAAATGATAACAAATGCATATAAAAAAACGAACACTGAAATACATTTACACAGATGTGCTTGAATCATTTGAAAAATAACTTAGCAATTCAAGGCCGGACTTTGTACATGGCAACGCATCTTTTTAAGCTCTCTCTTTCTACACACACACACACACACACAAATACACACACATACACAGATGTGCATGTATATATAAATATATATATATATATATATATATATATATATATATATATATATATATATATATACACACACATATATACATATATGTCTATCTATCTATCTATCTATATATTTATCTATCTATCTATCTATCTATCTATCTATCTATCTATATCTATCTATCTATCTATCTGTCTATATATATATATATATATATATATATATATATATATATATATATATATATATATACATACATACATACACACACACACACACACAAACAAACACACACACACACACATATATACACATATGTATCTATCCATCTATCTATATATTTATACATAAGCAATAAAACAAAGAATAGGAAGCTTAAGCAAAGTTCACCACCAACAAAAACAACTACATTATCATATATATAAAGATGATAATAGTTTTAACAATGATAATGATAATAATGATAGTAATGATGATACTAATGATAATGATGATTATGATGATAATGATGATCATGGTAAGAATGATAATTATGATAATGATGATAATGATGATAATAATAATAATGATGATGATGATGATGATAATGATAATAAGGATAATAATGTTAATAATGATGATAATGATGATGATGATAATGATAATAAAGATAATGGTAAAGATAATAATGTTGATAATGATGATGATAATGATGATAATGATGAATAAAAAGGATAGTCGTAATGGTAGTAGTTATAACAATGATAAAGATAATATCAATAACAAGAGTAATACTAACAATGATGATGAGAATAATAATAATAATGGTAGTATTAATGGTAGGGAAGCGCTAATGATCATGTTCATAATGATACTGATATTGATCATAATGATAATGATAACAATATTAACAATATTAACAATAATGATTATAATAACAGTGATAATGCTAACAACAAAAACAATAATAATGATAATAATTGTAGAAATAATAATGATAATGATTGTAATGACACAAAAAAACTATACTGATGATAATGATAATAGTAATATTGATAATAATAACAATAATCATAATGATGATAATAATGATGATAATAATAATAATAATGATAATGTTGATAAGGAAGATAAAGATAACAACAACAACAGTGATGATAATAATGATAATATCATCATTACTATTACTATTATTTTTATCAATGATAATAATGATAGAAATGACATTCATAAGGAAGGAATAATGACATTCAACAGATACTTGATCATCTTATTTACTCATTGGTCTTTTAAAATCAGCATTTGCTCTACTTACAAGTCCAAGACTAATATTCACAAAAGAAGAAGAAAAAAAGGTCAAAGTACTAAAAAAATAAAATAAAAATAAAAAAAGGAAATGCAAATGAACATAACTCTCTTTTTCCTTCCTTCGTGTGTCCTAACTCAAGGATTTATATGGAGTCATTTTCCTCTTATCCCCCCCCCCCCATCTATCCCCAATCCCCCCACCCTTTTCTCCTTTACTCTCCCCCCTCCCCACTTCCTCCCCCCTCCTCCCCCATCCCAAATTCAGATATCTTGGCCTTCTTCCTGCGAGTCCCAGTTTTTCCTCCTCCTCAGGCCAGCGAAAGTCAGGCAAAGAGGCGAGAGCAAATGCGCGCGCAGCCACGTAAGGCATTTGGATGATTTATGAACCTTTTACGTCCGAGAGTCCTGCTTTGATATACATGTGCACGTGCGTGAATGCATGCATGTACGTTGAGCTACATGCG
>NW_028234408.1:23319635-23327135 GCF_977035675.1 Penaeus japonicus
TGTCGTGGTGTGTGTTGAGTTATGTGAATATTGCTGTGTGTGTGTTGTTTTGATAATAATATATATATTTAATAAAAGATATAAATAACTAAATATATATATATTTATATTAGATACGTATATATATAATAAGTAGATATGTATAATATATAAATATATATATATATATATATTATATATATGTATATATGTATATATATATATATAAATATATAAAATCATATATATATATATATAATATTATATATATATAATCTACATAATGACTACTATTGTATGTATATATATATATATATATAATAATATATATTAATTATATATATATATATACAAATTCGGGAAGTGGATGACTTATAGAGGAGCGGTATAGGGGGGAATACTAGGTATGTAGATTAAGAACGGGCGACAGGTACTATACGATGGGGATGGAAGATCGCCGTAGTGAGAATAGATTCGTGCTATAAAGGTAGGCGTAGGTATATATACAATAAAGTCTGGAAATAGCTAGATATATATATATAGTATATATATGATAGGGGAATTTCATAAATGTTTGTTGTGTGTTGTTGTGTGTGTGTGTGTGTGGTTTATGTAAATATTAGAATAAATAAAAATATACGATATGAGAAATATATATAAATAAAGTGGATATATATATAGGGGGTATAGTATATAGATAGTATATATATATATATATTATATATATATGTGTGTGTGTGTTGTGGTGTGTGTTTGTGGGGGTGTTGTGTGTGTTGTGTGTGTGGGTGCGTGTGTGTTTGCGTGTGGGGTGGGTGTGGGGGTTTGTTTAGGGTGGTATTATAATCAATAGATCTATCTATCTATCTACATATATATAATATATATATAGATATATAGATATATATATAGAGATAAATTTACTTGTGTATAAAATAAAACATGTATATAATATATAGATATATATATATATATATATATATATAAATATTTATATATATATAGATAACATTATAAGTGTGTTGTGTGTGTGTGGTTTGTGTGTGTGTGTGTGAAGTGTGATTAATTTTACACAAAAACATACACACACAAACATACACAGACACCACACACACAACACACACACACACACACACACACACAATACATATGTTAATATATATAAAATATGATATAATATATATAATATATATATACATATACATATAATAATATATAATATATATAATATATAATATATATATATGAGTATATATATAATATTTTTGTATTTGTATATACATACATATATATATATATAGTATAGTATATAATATATATATAAATATATATGCGACTATAGTATACATATATATATATTTATATGATAATATATGCGTATATATATATATATATATATATATAATATGTATAAATATATATATATATTTATATATATATATATATCTATCATATTTATATAAATATATACCTATAAATATATAATATATATATATATAAATATACATATATACATTTATATATATACATATATATAAATACACCACACACACCACACACACGCAAACACACACACCGCGGGACACACACAAACACACACACACACACACACCCACACACACACACATATAATATATAATATATTTTATATATATTATATACTATATATATGTATATATTATATATATATATAGATATCATATATATATAAATAAAAATCTATATATATAATTAAATGATACATAAATATGTTTTTATATATATAATATAAATTTATAATATATATATATATATATATATATATATATCTATATTATGTATATGTTTATGTATAAAAATACAGATATATATCTATATATATAAATAGATATATAATATATAGCATACATACATATACTTATATATATATAAATATATATATAAAATATATTAAATATAAATATATATATATACATAAATAAATATAAAATATCTCTATATATATCTATATAATATATAATATATATTATCTATATGTGTGTTAAGTTTCTAATATATGATTTATATAAATATAAATATATCTAAAATTATATATATATATATATATAAATATAAATACCTATACAATACATACACACTCAACACAACACCCACATATATATAAAAATATATATATATATATTATATATATATACTCTATATTAAAAATGATATATATCGTGTCTATATATATATAAATACATATATAAATACACACAACACACACACAAACACACACACACACACCCACACACACAACACACACACAAATAAATATATATCATTATAAATATATATATAATTATATATATATATATCTATAATATATAGTATATATATATCTATAAATACAAAGGTATTATGTGTGTGTGATGTATGTTGTAGTGTGTGTGTGTGTGGTTTGTGTAAGTATATATTATAAAAATGTAAATAAACCATAAAAATATCTTATATATATAAATAATATGTATATATGTGTATATGTGTATATATAAAAATATAAACATATATATAAATATATATCCATATATATATATAAAAAAATAAATACATATATATACAAAATATAATTAAATATATATATAAATATAAATATATATATACTAATGTGTGTTGTGAGTGTGTGTGTGTGTGTGATGTGAGTGTTGTGTGAGAGTGTCTGTACCATATATATATATTATAAAATATATATATCTTATCCAATAAATATATATATATAAAATAAGTAAATATATATTAAATCTATATATCTAATCATCTATATATAATATATATATATAATATATATAAAATAATATATACACACACACACACATAAATAACCAACCCTACCCAAAATCAAAGACACACACCAAACTTAATTCCCTTAATTCCATCCGCGTTAATGAAAACAAAATCGCCCACTTGAACGAAAGGGAACCGCGGGAGCCGCCTGGAGCAACCAAGGATACAGGTGTGCCGCTCCGAGTCCTCACAGCAATCTTGCACGTCCAGCCTTCGTGGCGAGAAAGGCTTACTCGGAATAGTACGGTCACGTGGAGGGATAATGATGAAGATAATGGTAATGATAACATTGATAAATGGTGATAATAATGAGGAAAATGATATTAAGATTATAAAAAAGATATAATGATGATAATTATTATCATGTCGATAATGATAATAAAAAGGATAATGATGATGATAATCATTATGATAATGATAATAACAACAATCGTAATATTGATAAAGATAATTATATGATGATTACAGCGTCATAACATACAGCAATAATGATGGTAACCACAATAGTTGTAATAATAAACAATAATGATAGGAAGAATGATAATGATCATGATAATAAATTACAATAATGATGATCATAATGATAATAATCATAATGATAGGAATAATGATGATAAAAATGTAACAATGATATAATGATAATGATAATAACCCCAGTAATAAGAGAGAGAGAGAGAGAGAGAGAGAGAGAGAGAGAGAGAGAGAGAGAGAGGAGAGAGAGAGAGGAGAGAGAGAGAGAGAGCGAGGAAGAGAGAGAGGGAAAGAAGGAGAGAGCGAGAGGAAGAGAGAGGAGAGAGAAGGAAGAGAGAGAGAGAGAGAGAGAAGGGAGAGAGAGAGAGAGAGAGAGAGAGAGAGAAGAGAGAGAGAAGAGAGACGAAGAAGAGAGAGAAGAAGAGAGAGAGAGAAAGAAGAAGGGAAATGAGAGCGAAGCGAGCGGAGAAAAAGAGAGAGAGAATAGGAGAAGAAGAGAGAGAGAGAGAGAGAGAGAGAGAGAGAGAGACGAGAACAGAGAGAGACATAGAGAGAGAAGAGAGAGAAGAGAGAGAGAGAGAGAGAGCAAGAGAAAGAGAAAGACAGAAGAAGAGAGAGAGAGAGAGAGAGAGCAAGCGAAAGAGAGAAAGAGAGACGAATAAAGAGAGAGAGAGAGAGAGAGAGAGAGAGAGAGAGAGAGGAGAGAGAGAGGAGAGAGAGAGAGGAGAGAGAGAGAGAGAGTAAAGAGCTAACGCTCTCCCATAGATTTTCCCTGAATAAGGGTGTGGTCCGGTAACCATAGACACAGGTTAAGTCAGTGGACAGGTAATCTAGATAACTACGAGGATTTTAATTATAAACGTATGATGAATAAAGGGAGAAACGGTCGCTGGAATATGAACTAAGCGCTACAGTGTCAGTTGCAAGTAAATAATGATGGTAATTTAATACCTGCATAGAATATGCCTTGCGGAGAAGCCATCTTTGAACACACACATCTAGCTGTGCATTTGCGTGTGTGTTGTTCTATACATATACATACATATGAATATATGTGTATATACATATATATATATATATACATATATATTTACGTATATATGTATACGAAAAAAATATATAATATTTATATATATAAATATATAAATATATATGTATATATAAATCTATATATATATAGATATATATATAATATAAATATAATTAGATTATATGTGTGAGTGTGTGTGTTGTGTGTGTGTTGAGTGTGTGTGGTGTGTGGGTGTTGGTGGTGTGTGAGTAACATCCATACTCATTGTATATATATATATATATATATATATAGTTATATATATATTATACATACATAATTACATAAAATACATATGTAAATATACAATATATATATATATATTATATATATATATAAATTATATATATATAAATTATATATACACACACACACACACACACACACACACACACACATTTGTATACAGACATATATATTCGTACATATCATGTGTGTGTGTGTGTGTGTGCGCGCATGCGTTTATAAACGCACGAATAGCCCTTTCTCCCTCTCTCCTTATCCTTCAGGCGAGAACACGACCCCCTACCCCCCCTCCCTTCTCCCCGGAATCGACATGCTTTCAGAAAGAAACCTTCGCATGAAGAACCCAACGAGGAATTGAACAAGGACTTGGACTCGAGAAGTTGTCTGCAACCTCAGCCTTAGACACTTAACTGAGGACTGAAGTTTTGAAGGAGCAGCACGTACCACAAGAATATTCTATATGCACTGAGCTGTGTATGATGTGTGAGGTGGTTGTCGCGGATGTGGATGTGGATGAAAATCAATGTCTGAGTGCGTCCTATCTAATGAGAAAGAGTGGTGGGTGGATCAATGGAATTAATGTGGAGCGACTGATACTTAACACTCCATGTGGAATAGAGAGAAAGGTGGAAACAGAACATGGGTGGACTGGGCATTGTAATAAAAAGAGGAGATTCGGCAAACATGACCTACATTCATATGAAACTCTTGATCACGAAGAGGTAAGAGTATTGACGTCTGTCAGACCTCCTCTCTTTTACTCTCTCGTATTCCTGTTTTGTTCTCTATCTCTCTCTCTCTCTCTCTCTCTCTCTCTCTCTCTCTGTCTCTCTCTCTCTCTCTCTCTCTCTCTCTCTCATTCTCTCTTTCAGTCGCTGGAGGTTTTTTCTTCCTCTCTCTTTCTCTCTTTTAATCTCCTATTTTGTATTTCATTCTCTTTTTCACTCCTTGTTTTTATTTAGTGTTATGTACACACACACACACACACACACACGCACACACACACATACTCTCTCTCTCCATCTATCTATCTGTCTCTCTCCCTCTCTTTCTCTTTCTCTCTCAGTTGCTTGTGTTTTTCTCTCTCTCTTCTCATTTTCAGACTTTTGCGTTTTTTATTTTTTTATTTCTCCTTCTTTCTTTCAGTTTCTTTTTTCTCGCTTTTCTAGCTTTCTCTATCCTGCGTTGTGTAATTACTCTCTCTATCTCTTACCCCTATCCCCCTCCCCTCTCTCAAAACCTCATGCCCACCCACATGCAAACACACACAAACACACACACACAATCACACACACACTCAAACACACACGCAAACACCCACATACACACACAATCACACACACACACACGCACACACACTCATACACACACGCACATACACATAGAATCACACACATACACACAACACACACTAAAACATCCACACTCAAACACACGCGCACACACCCACATAGACAAATGCACACACACACGCACACACCCACATAGACAAATGCACACACACGCACACACCCACATAAACAAATGCACACACTCACACACACACACATAGACAAATGCACACACACGTACACGCACACACATACGCCCTCAAGCCTCTTCAGTTGGTCTTGAACCATAAGATAAAACTCGATAGATTTTCCATTCCACTCAAAGTCCAAAACTTGTTCATTATAGATCTGTTTTATGTCCCTCGCTTGTTTGTTTGTGCAAATTTGATTGTATTTTTTTCGACTTTTTTGTATTATTTTCTTTATTAGGATTTTTCTTATCCTTATTATCATTTTCATCATTGTTGTCATTATCATGTTTATTGTTATGTTTATTATTATTAGCGTTGCTATTTTTTGTATCATTGTTATTTGCCATTATAGTTATTGTTATCATTATCATTATTGTTATTATTTTGATTTCATTGTATATGCTTTATATATTTATTTCGTGTAATTGTTCCTTGTTTTGTTCCTCCTTCCTTTTATTTTTGTTATTACTTTCTTTGTTTCTTCACTTCTCTATTTCCTAGATTCTCCATTTCTGACAATGTGAATCATTTCTTTAATTTTCCTCTTTTTCGTATCTATTATACACACACACACACACACACACACACACACACACACACACACACACACACACATACACACACACACACACACACACACCCACACACACACACACACACACATATATATATATATATATATATATATATATATATATATATATATATATATTTATACATATATATATTGCTTCTTTCATCACAAAAATAAAATAAAGTTCAAAAAGCTTTGCCAAAGGCAAATGAAAAATTAGGAAATAACTGAGATTAGAAGAAGAAAATGAAGAAGAAGAAAAACGGCAACAGTGAGATAATTGAAAAATATATAGCTAGGGAAAAAGCTATGTAGATATATTTTTTTATATAACACAAAAAAAAGAAGAAAAAAAATGCAAAAACAAATAGAAAAACTGATACAGAGAGAAAAATATATTTATACATATATATGCACACACACACACACACACACTCACACACACACACACACACACACACACACACACACACACACACACACACACACACACACACACACACACACACTCACCCAAACACACACACACACACGCACACACACTCACACACCCACACGACACCCACCCAACACTCACAACAACGACTACTCACACACTTCACACACACACACACACACTCATCACTATGATGAGAGCGGGAGACACACACACACACACACACACACACACACACACACACACACACACACACACACACACACACACATATATATATATATATATATATATATATATATATATATATATATATATATATATTGTTAGACAGATAGGCAGAGAGAGCGAGAAAGAGCGAGTGAATGACACGTGGAGCCCAGGTAAGGTCGAAGGTTGAAGGT
>NW_028234408.1:23342135-23345902 GCF_977035675.1 Penaeus japonicus
AGAGGGATGGAGAGAGAGAGAGAGAGAGAGAGAGGAAGAGGGAGAGAGAGAAAGAGAGAGAGGGAGGGGGAGGGACAGAGAGAGAGGGGGGGGGGAGAGGGGGGGGGAGACACACACACACAGAGAGAGAGAGAGAGAGAGAGAGAGAGAGAGAGATGAAGCTGGATGGTTGGGGGCGGGGAGATCATTGAAGATGAAGGGGAGGGAGAAGTGGGGGAGGAGGGGGGGGAGAGAGAGAGAGAGAGAGAGAGGGCGAGTGGGGGGAGGGGAGATAGAGAGGAGACTGAACTGCAAACACTAAGGACTGGGGACACGGTTGGATCTAAGTTCGCTTTACTAAGTGGAGTGCCTCAGGGGTCAATACTAAGCTCAGCCTTATTCACGTTTTACACAGCTGACCTTGAAAGACCTAGAAACAATTCTGTAGATCTAAGCTCTGCAGACGACATCAACCAAATTTTAATATACCCACTAAGCTCAAAAGACATACTTGTAACAAAGGCTGAAGATGAATAGGAAGAATAGATAATTTTGAAAATAAATGGAAAATAAAGATTAATAAAAATAAATTCCAACTACTATCTATACCAGCAACAAAACCGAGGAATGTAGTTGTTGACTAAGAAAACATACCCTTCACACATAAATAAACAACACGGCATGAAATTTGGAACAAGTACTAATACACAAAAAAAAAAAAAAAAAAAAAAAAAAAAAAAAAAAACAGCTACATTTTTGCGAAGCCCTCATCAGACCGATAATGGAATATCCAGCCATTACTTTATGTACATCATCTAAAACCAACATGACCAAGATACAACAATTCCAGAACTGAGAACTACCAACAACCACAAGAAGGAACGAGGAAAATAACCTACTGGCAATAACAGAACTTAAACATAACATATACCAACCGCAAACAATAAACAGCAGACCCTACTACAAGTTATCAAGAAAAGTTTGGGACAAATTAGAGATTCTGAATGAAGAACTGACAGCGCATTCACTCAAAGAGGACAACAACAACCCCCAGATGTACAAACACTCTTGGTGGAGAAGCATCTCACCTACATCGAGAGTGAAGATCTGCTCCCTGAGTGCGATGCAACCACGTAGAAGGCCAGTGTCTCCGGAATACGTTGATAACCATGTCGATTACCGTTATAATTGACCTTGATAGTGTAGATGATAAAGCAGTGTAAATAAAGCTTAAATAAGCAGCAAGTCGACCTGCCCTACTACTATCTACGCTCCTTTCTTTACCTCACTTTCGTTCCTTCTCTTCCCACTCATATTCTGTTTAAAAAGGTGGAGGGAGGGAGAGAGGGCGAGAAAGAGAAATAGTGAGTGAGAGTGAGAGATAAAGAGAGAGAGAAAGAAAGTGAGAGAGAGAGAACGAAAGAAAGAGAGAAAGAATAAGAGAGAGAGAGAAATAATTACCATTATGCTTAATGCCCACATAATGGCAAGGCAAATAGTCAAAAAAGTATTAATAATAACAACAGTAATAAGGATAATTATGAGAATGCTAGTGATACGAATAATAACAATAATAATAATAAAAAACTATATATATACATACATATATATATATATATTTATATATTTATATATATATATATTATATATATATATATATATATAAATTTGTAGATGTACTCACACACACACACAAAACACACACACACACACTCACACACATATTAACAACAGTATATATTTAGGATAATTATGATATATATATATATATATTTTAAATATATTTATATTTATATATCATATATGCTATGATACGAATATATATATATAGAATATATTATAATTACACACTACATTTCTCTCTCTCTTCTTTCTCTCTCTCTTACATACACACTCACAAAAACACAACAACACACACACCACAAACACACACACACACACACACACACTCACAAATATATATATATATATATTATATATATATATTATATATATATATATATATATATACATATATATGTTTGGATATATGTACACACTTACAAACAACACACACAACACACCACACACACACACACACACACACACACACACACACACACATATATAATATATATATATATTATATTTTATATTTTTTTTTATATATATATTATAATTTATATATATATATATGAATATACATACAAAGCTGTAAGTGACAACACAGATATAATTAAACCAGCCAGTTTTTTCATTTAGGACACCCCCCCACCACCCACCTCCCCCACACCCCCACATATATATATTTATTTTATATATATATTTATATATATACTATTATATATACTAATATACATATATATATATATATATATATATATATATATATATATATATATAATATATTATATATATATATATATATATATTTTTATATATATATATATATATATATACACACCATTCTGCTCTCCTCTCTCTCTCTCTCTCTTTCTCTCTCTCTATACTTTAATACACCACACACACAACACACACACACACACACACACATCACACACACACACACCCAACACACCACACACACCCATATATATATATTTATATACTATATATATATTTTCTATCTATTATATTTACATATATTAGTTTGTATATGTATACACACATTACACACACTACACACACACACACACACACACACACACTACACACCAACACACACACACACACATATATATATCTATATATACTATATATATTATATATATATATATATATATATATATTATATATGAATCATACAATACAAACACTGTTACGTGCACAACAAGATATAATTAAACCAGGCCAGTTTTTCCTTTTCTGACACCCCCCCCCTCCCCCCCCCCAATATATATATATATATATATATATATATATTATTTTATATATATATATCTACATTATACTTACTTATATCCATATACTATCTATATATATATTATATATATAATATATATATATATATTTATATATATACTATATATATATATATTATGTTGTATGTATGTATGTATGTATTTACAGTGCTTTTTCTCCTGCCGATAGTCTATTTGCTTCCCAAATTCGTAGATGTTGCCTTACGCCGGTGACCTGACTTGACTTACCTGGATGTCGGTCACCTGCCTGCAAATGCTTTTGTGTCCGCTCACCTGTCCTCACCGGCCTTGCTTGTACCATTTTCCTCTTATATACCTGCTTTTCTCCTTTCTCTTCAGACCTGAAGATGAAATCTGGGTGGATTTCAAGACTATAGATAGGTTTTGTGTATAGTGGGTTTGTCTGCCATATGTATATATATATATATATATATATATATATATATATATATATATATATATATATATATATATATATATCGTATAACAGGTCACACACACAAACACGTATACAACTGTTCCGTCTCACCTAAACCTACGCCTCCCATCTTGTTCTTAAGAAAGTCTTTGCGGAGCCTTTCTTAAGGAGGATAAAGCACGCATTCCGGAACCTCACAAGGTCGATTAAAGGAAATGTAATAAAAAATGTGTTTCGAACTATTGGCATCCTCTTTCTCCTTATCTCAGATTCTCCAAACTTTCTATTTACTGCTATATTACTTTATGAAGAAATAGATTCTTAAAACAAGACTTAAATGTGTTACTGAACCATAAAAGATTAAAGCTTTTCCCATCTAGTTGTCATAACCACATCAATTTCACTATTAGAATTTAACACACACACACATGAAAGGAAAAGGTATCAAATCTATTTCTTCTCCCTCTCAC
>NW_028234408.1:23346002-23348502 GCF_977035675.1 Penaeus japonicus
ATACGATACATTACATATACCATCACTACACACACACACACTACAACACACACCCCACTCAACAACACAAACTTCACACACACAACACGATACACACACACACACACACAACACAACACACATATAATATATTTATATTATATAATATCTAAGGTTTATATTTATATATTTATATATAATTTATAATAAATATATATATACTATATATATATATATATTATATACACACCACCACACAATACAATATGTGTATAGTTGTATGTATATTATATGTATATATATATATATATATATATATATATATATATAATTATATTTATTTTATTTATATATCCACACCATACACCTATCTTCATCTCTTCTCCTTGTTCGCTCTCTTCCTCTCCCCTCTCCAGACCAGCTATATCCACACAGAGGATGAAGATTGGAGAGCGCTGAGATCGAGTAGCGAAACGAAATGGAGAGCAGAGTACAGGGCAGAGAGAGTCACGTAGAGATAGTCTCATACGAGGAAAGAGAGTGGTTAGCTAGGCGAGATATAGAGCAGAAGAAGAAGAACTCTAGGTGGAAGAAGAAAAGAAGAAGAAGTTGTATGTAGATGATGGAAGAGAAGTTGTAGAGAGAGAAAGAGAGAGAGAGAGAGAGAGAGAGAGAGAGAGAGAGAGAGAGTGAATCCCACTACCCGCCCTTCGGTACTGGGAATTTCTATGACTTGGCTTCTTCGAAATATAGCTGAGTTACTCATCAGGTGAGGAGAAGCTTAAGATGTGCATCGGGGACATATTTACTTTTCCTAGTATTATTTTGGCGCTAGGTAAGGTGAGAAGGTAACGAAAGGGAGAAGAGAAGAAGAAGAAGAAGATGAAGAAGAAGAAGAAAAAGAAGAAGAAGAAGATGAAGAAGAAGAAGGAAGAGGAGGAGGAAGAGGAAGAGAGAATAATGAAAGTGGAAGGATGATAGATAATGGTTAGTCATGATGATAGAAGATATTAATGATAAGCATAATTAGGTTATGCTTATCATCATTACAGAAATTTGTAATACTGTTCTTGTTATTTTCATCCTTATAACCGTCATTATGAATGTTATTGTTACTATCATTTGTATACTTCATCTCTTTTGATTGTAATGATGACAAGGAGGGTAATGGTAATGAGATTGTGATTATCTTTACAATTATCATCCTCATTTTATCCTTATTATCCTCAGTATTTTTTTCTTATTGCCATTGTTATCATTATCATTGTCAGTACCATTATATATTCGTATCCTTACTATTTTGATTATTGAAATAATTTTCATTATCATCATAATTCCTATATTATTATTACTACTACCATTGCTATTATTATCATTATCATCGTGATTTTCATTATTACCTTTGTTATTATCATTGTCATCATTATCATAATTATTGTTATCGTCATTATCATTGTTGTTATTATTTTCATCATAAACACCATTATTACTGGTTGTTATCATTATGATAATCATCACTGTTATTATTACTGTTATCTTCTTAACTGTTATTATTATTATTATCACTATTATGGTTGTTGTTATTTCATTATTGATATTATTGTTGTTAATTTGTTATCATTATTGTCAGTTTCATCATCATCATTATTATCATTAGCATCATTATTAATATCATTATGATTAATATTGCTATCGTTATCAGCATTGTTATCATTATTAGTTACCATTATTATTAATATCATCGTTATCATCATTACCATCATTGTTAATATAGCCTTTATCCATATCATTATCATCATGAATATATTTTTTGTTATCGGTTTCTTTATTATTGTCATTACTATTACAATAATCATTAATTCCTTATCATCATATACATTATCATTATCACTATTATTATCATCATCATTATCCTTGTTATTATCATAATTATTGTCATCACTGTCATTATGATTATAGTCGCCAGGCTAGTATGGTGTCGACCCCGTCCCAGCTCGTGAGTTTCCACTGGCAGTCACTGCTGAGTCTTGGCATCACGGTGAGTAAGGACCAAGCTCAGATTCAGAGTCAGCACTCAGGGCGAAGCATCACTGGCTTACCCTTATTATCATTATAATAATTATTAGTATCATCATCACAATCATCACTATCATCGTCATCATTATCTGCATTACCATCATCATTATCACTATGATCATTAAGAGGCATTCCTCTTTTCACATCACCATGTTTCTCCTGTGATCCTCCTCCTCCTCCTCCTCCCCCTTCCCTCGCCCTCCCTCTCACCAACATCACCATCGTCATCATCATCATCATCATCCGCGTCGTCAGCTCCATCTCCGCCCGCAGCACAACCGTCGGTATCTCTTAATACTTTCCTTAACAAGTAAACACAACGGTTGCTATGGCGACGAGGACTGCCATTGGCGGTGACTACAACAATGGGAGGAAGAGAGCGTGCCTGCCCGCACAGATCCTCTGTTCTCCCGCGCATGATGCTGCGCTGAGAGAGAGAGAGGAA
>NW_028234408.1:23366002-23368502 GCF_977035675.1 Penaeus japonicus
ATTTTGATACCATCAATAATATTGTTATTGTTATCGTGATTTTTATCCTAATCATGATAATCATTATTATCGTTCTCAACGTTGTAGTTATTAATATCATAATTATTATTAATATTATCATCTGGATCATTAATACAGTTAATTATTAAATTATAATAATTGTTACTATCATTGTTACCATCTTTATCCTTAATATTATCATTAGTATTATTATCATTATTATTATTACTATTGGCATTATAATTTTTATCATCATTATTGTTATTATCACAAATATTATTTTCATTATTATTATCATTATTATTATTAGCATCATTATTATTATAATTTTGGAGATAATTACAATTACTGTCATTATCTTTATTATCGTTATAGAAGTTATTACTGTTATTATCACTTTCTCTATTAAGTGAACTCCTGGTTCTTTACACTAATAATGATAATAAAAACAAATACACAATAGCGATTCAAATGATCATGATGGTGATAATAAAAATGACAATAATTGTGATAACAATGTTTATAAGGAAAATAATAATGATGGAACGCAATAATATCAGTGATAATTTTAATGATAAAAATGATAATAATGACATTGCTAATAATGATGATAACAACAACAACAACAAAGAAAATCGATTTTCTTCGTTGTTTCTTCGGGAAGCTTCGTTTTGTTTCCACACCGCACTATGCAACGCCCGTCGCTCTGTCCACCGTGACCCTCCTCCCAGAAAAACTCTTTCCCTGCCTGTCCTCAGCCTACCTTGCAACGTGGAGATCCCTTCCCGTCGCCGGTCACACCAGCCTCTCAACTGCAGGCGCCCCTTTCGCCAGGTGAACACCCCCCGGCGCAACCTGGTTCGCAACTGTCATTCCTCTGCTTCAAAGAAAGGTACTTATGACTCCCTTGTTCCGCCTGTGAGAAGCAGCACTTCGGTGAAACCGGCGCTTGTCTCACACTGCATCCATAGGCCACACTAACAACGCTCTCTTCGGCAACCGAAAGGAAATGGGCAAGTATATATATATTTATATATATACTTTTTGATATATAGATATATATTAGATAGTTTTAGATTAGTAATATATTTATATATATTCTGATATACATTTTTAGTATATATTTATATGATTTTGGGTGATTATATATAGAGTATATATAGATATATAGACACACACACTCACACACTCACACACTCACTCACACACACAACACACAATACTACAAACACACACATATCACACTCTCACACACACATATCGATCCATCTATCGAATCTATCTATCTACGCTATCTTTATCTGATCTATAGATTGCTATATATATAGGTATATATTATATATAGGCATATATATATATAATTTAGATATCGTTTATTGTATATATATATTTATGTTATAATTAATAGATATATATATGTTATTGTGTATTGGGGGAGGGGTTAGTATATATATTTATATATATATAGAGAATTAGTTATCTGATTTAAATTGTATTGTTATATTTTTAGATTATATAAGTTTTTTAGTGATGATCTAGATTAGATTTATATGTAGATACTATATTAACACTCAACACACACCAAACACACACACTCACACTCACACACACACTACACACATAGCACACACACACATCACACACACACACTCACTTTTATATATTATATATATTTATATTTATATATTTATATAGATTTAGTATATTTATATATTATTTATTTATTGTGTGTGGGTGTGTGGGTGTGGTATATGTATATGTGTAGATATATACTTACATACATGACATGATATATGGAAACATATATATATTATATTATATAAGATATATGTGTGTATATATAGAGATATATTTAGATATTGAGATAGATATAGAGTGTGTGTGTGTGATGGGGGTGTATGGGGGTGGGGTTTTATGGTGTTTGGTATGAGTGTATAATATGAGTGTTTATGATTTCTCATAGTCATAATACTTACTGATAGAGAGTTAATATAAGTATGGGTGTGGTTTTGGTGAGGATATTGTATTTGTATATATATAGTGTTAGTATGATAGTGGTGAGTGAGTTAGATATGTATATATATATAGTATATATAGTATATACACACACACACACACACACAAACACACACACAACTCACAGTGATAAGAGAGATATGTGAGTGGTATATATATACTGTTATTTTATATATATATAGTATGATATATATATATATATAATATATATATATATATTTATATATAATACACTCACATAGAATTATGTTGATATATATGTATACATTAATATGAATGATATTTAGATAAATAAGCAAATAAATAAATTAAAATATTAAAAATTAAAAATATATATATAAATAAATATATATATTATAATATATATATATATATATTTATATTTATTATATATATATGTATTTATACCATATGTATTTTGTATATATAAATATGCTACTAGATATATAGTAATATATATAAAGATATATCTATAATATATAGT
>NW_028234408.1:23396002-23401002 GCF_977035675.1 Penaeus japonicus
TTTCTATTTTCTTATCTTTTTCTTTCTCTTTCTATTTCTTTTCCATCTTTCTGTTCCTTACTTTACTTTCTTTTTCTCCAATTTCATCTTTCTCCTTACTAACCTTCCATCTCCTTCTTTTGCTTTCCTTCTTCCTCCTTAATACTTCTCTTACATTCCTTCCTTACTTGACTTCTTTCTTCTTTCTTCGTCTCTCTTCTCTCGGCGTTCTCTTCGCAATTTCTACTTCCGTCTTCTATCTCTTTCCTTCTCCTTTCTCCCTTTTTTTTTTTTTTACTTTCTTGTTTTTTCTTTCTTCCACTCCTGCTTCTTCTTTTTTTTTTACTCCTAAAATTCTTACTTCTTCTACTTCTTCCACTTTTTTAATGCCGAAGAGGAAAAATGAACACAAATATGACGTCAGAGATAACTTCAAACGTCACCATTATCTTTGAAGAAACAACAGGAAGTCTTATCATTGCATCATTATCTCATCTCTCATCTAATTGTCTGAATTTCTTTATTTCTAGATTTTGTTCCATATTTCTTATTTTTTTAAATCTATTTATCCATTCTTATATGCTCTTGGATGTATCAACACCCCTCGATCTTCATCAACGTAGATATAAGTTAAGATATAGTGGATATAGTAATTAACACATTGATATTTCGTCAGAAAGATAAAGGAATCGAAAAAGATATTTTCGTGTCTTTTTTTATCTTTTTCTGCATTATTATCGGTAACTAGAATAAAAGTAATGATAATGATAATGATACTACCATTGATGATTATAGTGATAATGATAATTCTAAACACAATAACAACAGCAATAATGATGAGGATAACAATGATAGAGTTTATAATAATATCGAGGAAAATAATCATCATGATAACAAGACGATGATAATAATGATAAGGATAATGACAACAAAGATGATAATGATAATGATAAAAAAGATGATAGTGATAATGATGATGATGATAATGATAATTATAATGAAAATTAAATTGATGATAATAATAACGATAATGAAAATTAAGATAATATTAACAACAATAATGATGAATGAAATAATGATTATGATACCATTGATGATAATGATAGTACAGATAAAGATAATGAAAATGATTATAATAATACAGATAACGGCAATAGATAATGATAATACCGATAATACCAATGATAATAATGATAATAATTATACAGTTATGATGAAAATGAAAAATAATTATAACTGTAATATGATAACATTAACAATAATAATGACAATTCTGATAATATTACCTACCATATATATATTATATATATTATAATATATATAATATATATATATATATATTATAATATATATACTAGATACTTATTTTATTACTACATATATATATATAAAATATATAATATATATATATATATACGTATTTTATACATAAATAATATAGATATATAATCTATACACATAAATATATAATATATATATAATTATTATTATACAACATCATCACATCAATCACACTCACACAATCACACACATCACACACTCACACACACACATAATCCTCATCTCACAATACATCATATCACAATATACACATATATTAGTATATAGAATATATTAGATTTATATATTATGATAGTAGAAAAGAGAAATGAAAGAGAGAGAGAAAGTAATGGATGATTGAATAAATGGACCTTTGGTTGTTAACCTAGGTTGCGCGACTCCCTAAGAGGGGGGGGGGGGACAACGAACCTAGGGGAGGGAAATGATGGATTGGTTCTAGTCCTTGTAATTTTCTTAGCAAAAGGGTCATACTGTATGTATGTGTATGTTTATGTATGTGTGTATGTGTGTTTGTGTGTGTATGTTTAGTATGTGTGTGTTGTGTATGTGTGTGTTGTGTGTGTGTGTGTGTGTGTGTGTGTATGTCTATGTATGTGTGTGCTGTGTGTGTGTGTGTCTATGTATGTGTGTGTGTGTGTGTGTGTCTTTGTGTGTCCAATCGTATCATTATGATTAACTACTATAGGGTGTGGGTGTGAAAAGGTTTATAACCACTGAGATAGATAAAGAGAGGGGGGATGTGAGAATTATATAGAATGTTTAAATACGATATTAAATACAGAAATAAATCAATTACATATAGCACGCCAACTAGCAAAGCAATCGGTGGGTCAGGTCAGGTCAACTTCTGTGAACTGATGATCCAAACTCATGGTGGTTCGCATACATATAGTTGTTTTTGCCTTCCCAAGTACTTAGAAACCCTCAAAAAGAGCTTAATACCCTCGACTGTCTCGGCTCCTGCATTCCAGACTACCTTCCCGCATAACCACCATCGGGGACGGCGGATGGGAACCCTTCCATATAAGCAGGAAATCTGGAACATGCAGACAGACCGGGAATCGACTACGCTATCGCTGACGCCTGATTCCTCCTCCTGTTCATACGTGTTGTGTTAGTGTTTATTACTGTGGTTATTGTGCTCTGTAGTGAACATATCTATCGTGTACTATAACGTCAGAAAATCTGCGTTATGGAAAAAATCTGTAATGTTCAAACCCTGTGTCTGACATCAGTACCTTATTTGTGGTGGGTTATTAGTTCCGACAGACTAAGACACTCATCACAGGGAATGACGAAAAGAGAGAGAGTATGAGATTATATAGTATGCTTATATATGATATTAAATATAACAATAGATTATATACAAATCCCATACGAATATCACACTCTAAATAGTGAGGCAATCGTCGGGTCAACTTTGACGGATAGCTAATTCACATATGGTTGCCTTCCTAAGTACACGGACCCTCAAAAAAAGCTTAATACCGTCCTACATTCCAGACTACCTTCCCGCATAAACACCTTTGGGGACGGCGGATGGGAACCCCTACCACATAAACAGGATGTCTGGAACATACAGACAGACCGGAGTAGACTCACTACCGCTGACACCTGATTTCTCCACCTGTTATACGTGTTGTGATATTGTTTATTACTGTGATCATTGTGCTGTAGTGAATATATATATCATATACCACAGCATCAGACTATCTGCGTTATGGAATAAACCTGAACTGTATAAACCCTGTGTCTGGCATCAACTACCTATTTTGTGTGGGTTATTAGTTCCAACAGACTAAGACACTCATCACAGAGAGAGAGAGAGTGGGAGAGAGAGAAGAAGAAGAAGAAGCAGAAAAGAGAGAGTGTGAGAGACAGAAGAAGAAGAAGAAGAAGAAATAGAAGGTAGAGATAGATAGAGAAAGAGAAAATGATGATAGAGAGAGAGATAGAGATAGAAGAAGAAGAAGTAGAGAGAGAGAGAGAGAGAAAGAGAGAGAAGACAAAGAAAAAGAAGAGAGAGAGAGAGAAAAGAAGAAGAAGACAAAGAAAAAGAAGAGAGAGGGAGAGATAGAAAGAGAGACTGACAGACAGAGAGACAGAGAAAGAGAGAGAGAGAGAAAGAGAGAGAGAGAGAGAGAGAGAGTGTGAGAGAAGAAGTAGAATAGAGAGAGAGTGTGTGAGAAAAGAGAGTAGCATAACATGAGAGAGAAAGAGAAGAGGGAAAGAGCAGAGAGAAAGAAAAAGAGAGAGAGAGAGATGAAGAAGAAGAAGAGAGAGAGAGAGAGAGAGGAGGAAAGACAGACGACAGAGGAGAGAAGAGAAGAGAGAGAGAGTGAGAGAGGAGAAGTAGAATAGAGTAGAGAGAAAGGAAAAGAAGAAAAGAGAGAGAAGATGAAGAGAGACAAAGAAAAAGAAAGATGTAGAACGTAGAACAGAGAGAGAGAATGACGACAGAAGGCTTTAAGACAGACGAGGAGGACCCAACCAGAAAAGAGAGAAGATGAAAAAAGAAGTAGAATAGGAGAGGAGAGAGGTGAGAGAGAGAGAGAGAGAGAGAAGAGAGAGAAGAGAAGAGAGTTGGAGAGAGAGAGAGAGAAGAGAGAAGATGGGTGAGAAGAAGGAGAGAAGGAGAGAGAGGAAGAGGGGGGAGGGAAAACCTGCTGCTAAAAATTTTCAATTCTCAATAAAAAGGCTTCGAAGGGGAGAGGGAACAAAAAAAGGAAAAATGATTGAGAGAGCGATAAGAAAAACAAGGCTGGGGTATTTAAACGGAGCGGTATTTCGAAAGGTGCCGAAGGCGATAAAGGCAATTATTTTTTTAAGGTAAATAAAAAGATATAAAAAATAATAAAAAAATAGCTACCTAACCTATCGACTCTTACCCACACTACCAAAACTAACCCTTGACCGTCGGTGGGGGAGGGGGATGGAGGGGGAGGCAGGGACCTGGAGGGAAAGACAGGGGTCTTGGGAGGAAGAGGGGGGTGGGGAGGAAGAAGGGTGAGGGAGGAGGATGAAGGAAGGGGCAGCAAGGGGGGATAGGGATGAGGAGGAGGAGGGGTTAGAGGGAGAGGGAGGGGGGAGGGGAGGGGGAGGGGGAGATGGAGAAGGAGGGGGAGAAGGAATGAAGAGGGGGGGGAGGGGGTGAGAAAGGGATGAATGGAAAGAGGAGAAGAGGATTTCAAAGGGGGGAGGGGGGGGAGGGGGTGGAGAATCATGGCTCAGCAGGAAAAATATTTGAGGAGGATTAGGAGGTGGAAGGGTGAAGAAAAAAAAAAAAAAACGGAGAGGGGGGGGCGAGGATATTTTGGGTAGAATCAGGGCGGAAGAGAAAAAAAAGGAAGAGAGCACAAGAAGGGGGCGAGAGAGGAAAGGTATTGTGAGTTTGTGGTGTGTGTGTGAGATATAGAGGGAGGAGAAGCGAGAGAGAGAAAGAGATAGATAGATAGATGGATAGATAGATAGATAGAGATAGAGAAGAGAAGAGGAGAAGAGGAGAGGAGAGAGAGAGGATAGAGAGAGTAGGCGCGCTAGAGCGCGCGCGAGGCGAGACAGCAGATCAGAGACAAAGAGAGAGAGAAGAGAAGGAGAGAGCTAGGAGAGAGCTGCGGAGCATAGCGCTAGCGCGCTGATACTCGCAGATAGAGCGAGAGAGAGAAAGAGGCCACACACAC
>NW_028234408.1:23408502-23416002 GCF_977035675.1 Penaeus japonicus
TGTGTAATGGGGGGGGGGAGGGGTCGAAACGGGAACAGGATATACATTCTCATTCAATCTCGGTTCCAAAAATGTTAATTGGAGCATGCCGCTTACAGCAATGATCGAGAGGCGCCGAAGAGAGCCCACGAGGAAGAGAGAGACAGAGAGACACCAGATGAGGGAGAGACGCAGAGAGGAGAAGAAGAGAGAGAGAACGAGAAGAGAGCTGAAAGAGACGAGACGGTGGGAGGGAAGAAGAGATCGAGGAGAGTGAAGGGGTGGGAGTGCGCACTGAGTGAGGGAAGAGAGGGAGAAAGAGTGAGGTGAGAGGAGGTGGGGATGGTGTTGGGGGAGTGAGGTGGTAGGATGAGAGGAGAGAGGAATATGTGGATGGAGTGTGGCGGGGGGAGTAGTGAGATGAAGAGAGGACGGAGGAGTGGAAGACGAAGATGAGGATGAGTCCGCTTCCGAGAAGAAGAGAGAGAGAGATGAGGGGAGAGACGCAAGGGAGAGAGAGAGAGAGAGAGAACAGCAGGAGGAGGGAGAGGGGAGAGAGAGGGGGGGGGGGGAGGGGAGAGAGAGAGAGAGAAGAGAGAGAGAGAGAGAGGCAAAGAGAGAGAGAGAAGAGAGCGAAAGAAGAGAGGAGAGACGAGAGAGTTAGATAGAAAGAGAGAGAGATGAGAGAGAGAAAGAAGAAAGGAATGTGAGACCAAAGAGAGAGAGAGAGACCGAGAGAGATGAGAATGAGAGGAGAGAGCGAGAGAAAGAAGAAGGAGAGAAACGAGGAGAGAGAAGAGATAAGTTGAATAGAGAAATGAGGAGAGATTGAGAGAGGAGGAGAGTATTAGGAGAAGTGGAGAAAGAGAGAGATAGGGTTAAGAATCTGATATGATATCTATTATCGTTTGATTGATGGTTGAAAACTATATTAATGAGTATGTATATATGCACACACACACACACACACACACACATATATACACACTCACACATACATACACTCTTCAACACAACACATAACACACCACACCACACAATCAAACACACACACACCCACACACCACACACCCACGACAAAAACATAATCTCTAGTATCAAAAATAATAGATATAAAAATCCTATCAAATCAATCTATTACATTAGTATTTCTCAATTCTATATTTCTCCTGTATTTATTATCAATCTATATTGATATAACACTAGAAAAATATCCACTACGTCAGATACCTTCAGTTATATATTTAAATACATATGTATGTATCTAACACATATACTATATAAAGTAATAAATTATCTAAATATATTAGACTATATAAAAATATTAAAAGATTATTACCTACCTTAAAAACGTAACAAAATATCTAATTATAATCAATAAATATCATATATATCTTATATATATACAAAATATAAATACCTATATGCTCTATAGTATAAAACTATATATTAACAAAATATAATAATATCTAATAGTATATATAATACTCAATCTAACTCTAATCTGTTTGTGTGAGGTTGTGAGATAGTAAGTGAGTGTGTGTAAATACAATATAAATGACTAGTTTATGTAAGTATAATAACTAAATAAGTCAAAAGTATATATAGTCTTCTTATATTATCGTTATGTAGTATATATACCATACTGAATCATCTATAGGTAGATACCGACATCAATAATATATATATACTCATAGACTATACTGGAAGTTTATCATTTTATGCTTTAATTTATATATGTTAATTAACAATGTGTGATGTGTGTGAGTGGTGTGTGTGTGTATACATAACTATGAATAAGAAAAAATACATTAAATATATAATCAATGTATAAATAACTAAGAATATATAAATTATATATATATCAAAAAATTCTAAATATATCTATATATATAAATAAAAATGTGTGAGTTTGAGTGTGAGTCTAAATCTATATACATCCATACATAAATATCTATATAAACCTATCAATATATATATTATAAAACTACTATAATATCTCATAACTAATAATTTTAGTGTTAGAGTGATATACACATATAAAAATATCTAACTAAATAATACAATATAATAAATATATAAAAAACTATAAATATAACTAATACAAACATATAAATCACTATCCCTAAAAAAAAATCACACAGATAACAATAACAAACTACTAAATAAATATAATAAAACTAACACTACAGTGTTATTTAGTTTTGATTGATAGGTAGATAGTATTAACACAATAACGCAACTTTAACAATAACTCAAGAAACCAAAATACAAATCTCTATTATCTACATATCGGTAAATATCACTAAAATTCACTATATCAAAAACAAACCAAACACTACCACATAAAGTTTGATACGTAGTGCTTAGCCTATTAGTTTAGTTGTGTAGATAGAGATATAGTAGTAGATATATATAGTGTGAGAGGAGTGTGTGGGGCGTGTGTGTGTGTGCGAGTGTGATTGTAGTGAGTGTGTGTGTGTGTGTGTGTGTGTGACCTATGTGGTGTGTGGTGAGATTTGTGTGCGTGTTGTATACATATATTATAATAATCCAACTATATATTATTTTATATATATAGTATATATATAATATATATATATATACTATATATTTATATATATATTTATTACCCTATATAATTATATATATATATTAT
Source organism: Penaeus japonicus (assembly GCF_977035675.1). Taxonomy (NCBI): domain Eukaryota; kingdom Metazoa; phylum Arthropoda; class Malacostraca; order Decapoda; family Penaeidae; genus Penaeus; species Penaeus japonicus. Next base: position 23,411,141 of record NW_028234408.1, read on the forward strand.
ATAAATATATATAAATATATATATATATATATATATATATATATATATATATATATGTATATACATTATGATATGTCTATACAATATATACATAAATATATATATATATATATATAGTATATATAATATCTATAATATAATATATTATATATATATATATAAAATATAGTATATATATATATATTTATACACATACATACATCTATATCTATATATATATATACTATATCATTAAATATACATAAATTTAGTTTCTATATACTATAAATAAATATAATATACTATATTAAATATGTATGTATATATATTTATAAATATAATATATATTATTCATTCTATATATCTAATATATATATACCTATGTAATATAATATTTTTAAATATTTAACCGGTGTTATATTTTTACAAATTAAATATATAAAATATAAATAAATATATACTATCCTATTAAATATATATATATAATTAATTTACATATATCTATCTATATTATATATTATATATATAATATTATATATAATATTCATATTTATATATTTCAATCTTTATCTATAGATATACCTATATATTAATATATATATATATATATATATATATACATATATATATATATATTATTATAAATATATTAGATTAGTTATATATCAATAAATATGTAATATCTATATTAGTATTATATATTATAAAAATATATATATATATATATATATACAATATATATATATATATATACTAAATATATCAAAATCATAACTAATATCTAAGTATATATATAAACATACAAATCTATTTCTATATATATATATATATATATCAATAAATAAATAATAATAATATAATATAATCTTATAATATGGAGGTTTGTGTGAGTGTGAGAGAGTTTGAGAGTTTGTGTGTGATGTGTGTGTGTGTGTTGTGTGTGATTGAATTAGTGTATATAAATATACTAATATCAATCTTAAATAAATATAACAATAGTATATATCTCTAAAAAAAATAAGATATATCGATATATATAAATATATAAAAATCTATCTCTAAAAATATTATATATTATAGTAAAAAACTATAATAATAAGTATAACTAGATATATAAATATCTCCTATATCTAATAATAAATATACATATATAAAAACCACCACACACACACCACATACAAAATGCATTAAAAAAATAAAAATATAACCTATATCTATCTACATAAAATACAAATAACAATAATATCTATATATATATAAAATATAAAAAATATATACTAATAAATATATAAAAACATAGCTTATATATATATATATAGTGTGATATTCGCATTGTGTGAAGATGGGTCTGTGGGTGAGTGAGTGTGAGAGTGTGTGTATGTGTGTTAGTGTCGTGAATAAGCTTTTGTGTTAACTTTATACTAACTAAATATATACAAATATAAATATATATACTATATATATCTATATATAATTATCTATCTATTATATATCTATATATATAACTATATATATTATAAATATATATATATTGACTCATATAATATATAATAATATTAATAATGTACTATATTAAGAATGTATAAATAATATTATATATATACTATATCATATAAATAATATATATATTTAAATATATATATAAAAACTATTCATATAATATTATATGATATCACAATATCATATATAGGTATAATTAAATATCTATATATATAAGATATTAATATGTTATGTAAACATATTATATATATATTTTTTTTATATATATATAAATATATCTATAGATTGTATAATTATACTAATATATATCTACGTATAAGTTATATGTGTATGTAATATTTATAGATGTGAGTTATGTATATAAAGTATGACATTAGTATATTATATATATATATAAACATATATCATACATAATGATGAACAGGAAAACATATATACCGACTGACAGGTTTAAAGAACAAACAGCTGACAAATAAGCCGAGCACTTCCATTTTCATATTTTAATTAACAAGCTATCTTAGTAGCGAAGGTAGGAAAAATATGATTTTCGGAAAACTGATTAAAAGGCGGAGGAATGCCCCTACAGTCGTGGGACACAAGCCGTACATGAGACCCACACGAAGATCTATAAGCGACCATCCTCTAATAAAAGACGAGGAATGCAGTAGAAAAACTCGAACAATGTTCAAGCATTAGGAAAGGTTAAGAATAGACTCTACCTTTTATACTATTCTCACTCTCTACTTTTATTCTACACTCTCTTTCTATCACTCTTTCAAACTATCAATCTCTTGGTGTCTCTCTCTATCTATTCTCTCTTTCTAGTGGCCTCTCTCTCTATTTATATCTATCTCCTATCACTTCAATCTATCTCTCTCTCTCTTCTCTATCATCCCAAAAGTATCTATATTAGCGATTCAATATCAGAGTGTCCCTCTCTCTCTCTTCTTCTCTCTCTCTCTCTTCTCTCCTTCTCTTTTTACCTGTCTGTCTGTCTGGCTATCTACTCTCTTTCTCTTGCTCTTTCTCTTCTGTGTCAATCGATTGCTCTTTCGTCTGTCTCCTCTCTCCTTTTTCTGCTCTTTCTCTTCTCTCTTTCTCTGAATCATATTATATTATACATGTATATTTACATATATTATATATATATATCTATATATATATATATTTATTTTATTATATATATATAATTATATATTAATATATATATCTCTCTTATTTTACCTTCTGTCTCTCTTCTCTCTCTCTTTCTCTGAACCCTCTACTTTATCTATTTAATCTCTCTCTCTCTCTCTCTTTTTGTCTATTCTGACTCTTAGCCATCTTCTATAATACCTTTTTTAGTTTATCTCCTCTCTTCGCCTCTCTCTCTCTCTCTCTCTCTCTTCACTCTTACTCCTCTTTTCTCTCCTTCTCTCTCTCTTCTCTCTCTCTCTCTACCTCTCCTCTCTCCTCTCTTTTCTCTCTCTCTCTCTCTCTACTCTCTCTCTCTCTCTCTCTCTCTTCTCAATAAGTCTTCCTCTCGTCTCTCTTTCTCTTCTCTTCTCTCTCTCTCTCTCTCTTCCTCTCTCCGATCTCTCCTCTCTTTCTTTTTTCTTTCTTTCTTTCTCCTTTCCTCTCTCTCTCTTCTCTCTCTCTCCTTTTTCTTTCCCCCCCCCCTCTCCCTCTCTCCTGCTCTAACTCTCTTTCGTCTCTGGTGTGTGATGGTCTATCTCTCTCTCTCTCTCTCTCTTCCTCTCCTCTCGCTCTTCTCCTCTTCTCTCTCTCTCTTCTCATCTCTCTTCTCTCTCTCCAACTCTCTCTCTTCTATCTCTATTGTCTATTCTCTTATGTCTCTCTCCTCTTTCTAATTTCTCTCTCACTGTCTCTTCACTGTCTCTCATCCTCTATTTCTCTTGTGTTCTCTCTCTTCTATCCTCTTTTCTATGCTCTACTCTCTATTTATAATTCTAATCATATCTATCTCTATCTCCTCTCTCTCTCTATCTATATATCTATCCATCTCAGTCCTCTCTCATCTCTCTCTCTCTCTCTCTTCCTTCTCTTTTTCTGTCTGTCAGTCTGTCATCTCTCTCTCTTTCTCTTTCTATCTCTGTCAATCGCTCTCATCCTCTCTCTGCTCTCTCTCTCTTCTTTTCTCTGTAATATATTATATATATACATGTATATGTATATATATATATATATATATATATATATATATATATATATATTATATATATATATATTATATACATATATATCAGATATAATATATAATTAAATATATTATATATATATATATCCTCCTTATTTTCCATCTCTGTCTCTCTCTCTCTCTCTCTCTCTCTCTGCACTATCTATTATCTCTCTCTTCTCGTCTTCTTTTTGTCTAGTTCATGACTATTCGCATTCTCTCTATCCTTTAGTTTATCCGGGGTGGGGTGCCGCAGCGACGCACGCCCATCCTAGCCTCCGTCCTCTCTCTACCACATCTCTCTCCTTTCATCTCTGTCTCCATCTCTCATCTCTCCTCTCTTTTCTCTCTTGCTCTACTCTCTCTCTCTTTCTCTCTCTGTCTCTCGATCTCTTCTTCCTCTCTCTTCTCTCGCTCTCTCTCCCGCTCGCGCTTTCTGTCTCTCCTCTTGTTTCTTTCTCTCTCTCTTTCTGTTCTCTCGCCCTCTCTCTTTCTTTTCTCTCTCACTTCGCTCATCTCTCTCACTCGCTCTCACCCACTCTCTCTCTCTCTCTCTCTCTCTCTCTCTCTTCTCTCTCGTCTTCTCTCTCTCATTCCCTCACCTTCTCTCTCTCTCTCTCTCCTCCTCTCTCTCTGCTCTCCTCTCTCGCCTCATCTCTTTTCATATTTTCCTTTTCAAAAGAAGAAAAACTCTCTTGACTTCTTTCTTAAACACTCATTCGTATATCAGTGATTTACGCAACGACTTTGTTTACAACTCCACGTGATTCATAAGGTCGGCCATTCGAATGTGCTTTGCATAGAAATCAGGCCTATTGAATCTTTTATTTAATTCTTGATTGATATCATGTTTAATTGCCCCCGTGGCATGGATTCTAATTAGCTCATAGTGGGTGGATGTGCGATTGGTTATGCTGTGTGTTGAGCGTGTGTATGTGTGTGAGTTGTGTGTGTGTGTGTGTGTGATGGAGATCCACCAGTTGCTTCTAACATCCATTGTTGCGTGAGTTAACTCGCCTCATTATTAACGTTGGTCCTTGTTTAGTATGCTTTAATATCCTTGGCCGATATTAACTTTACGTATTCTAGTTCCATGTCTCAGTTTCTCTTGTTGAATCTTTGTGAATAGTGATATCTTTGAACCCGCTATTGTTACTTAGGAAATTCTGAGATACATGTTAGGTACAACGTAGTTATTTGTTACTAA
>NW_028234408.1:23428502-23431002 GCF_977035675.1 Penaeus japonicus
ACAACAACAACAAAAACAACAGCAACAACCAAGAAAAATAGGTCTAATCATTCAAGCAGACAAGGAAATTTATAGCTCACCCGAATTCCAATCGATAGATAGGCCTTTAGCCGGAGACTAGCAGAGCGTGTCAAGCTAGTAGGTTGCTCGCGCTATTACAAAGGACAAGAATTCGGCGGATTATGTGAGTTAGGGTAATCTATTCTAGAATTACTCTTCTTATTTCAGTTTTGTTGTTGTTATTGTTGTTTTGGGTAATAAGACATGATTCCGTGGCTGGTTTGGTCTATCGGAGGCTATTTTGTGGTACTAGTAGTGGTGGGAGTGGTAGTGTTAGTGGTGGTTGTGCCATCTATTATCTGTGTTATTGATATTACCATTATCGTTATTATAGGTAAATTGATCATTGGTATTGTTATTTTCCTCAGTATTGTTGTTGTTGTTGTTATTATTTTATTATTATTACATTATTATTATTATTACTGTTAACATCATTATGGTGATATCATTATCGCGATATCGTTTCTATACATTTTTGAATGATAATTATTATCATCATTGCTATCATTAATAGAATCGTCGTTTCTTTTATCCTTACCATCATCGCCATCGTCATTATCATGATCATTACAATTTTTACCAATATCATGATGTCATCACGATCAATAATGTTCTTATCATTATCATCATTAGTATCCGTTTTTATTGTTCTTTTCTTATCAGTAGTATGCTGTTTATTGTTATTTTGGTCATCATAATCCCCATCATTATCAACATACTCTTTATCATCAACATCGTTATCATATCATTGTGACTAGCAGCTTGACCATGATCATTCTGTGTCGTTTTGATTATTTTTTTCTCCTTTCATTTTTATTCATCAAAGTTTCTCTTGTCTTTCATTCTCTCTATCTCCCACTTTCCTTCACTTTGTATCATTCTATTATAATACTCTTTTCTATTCCTTCTCTTCGCGCGGTCTTTCGGTGACTAATTCGGAATCTTGATGATAACCTGACTAAGGTTGATAAAATAATAATGGCCAACTTTAACGCGGTTTCAATTAGTCTCTCTGTTTTGTGAATACGCTCTAACCACATCGCATTCCATGGATAGTTCACTGTTTTGTGAATACGCTCTAACCACATCGCATTCCATTGATCGTTCGCTGTTTTGTGAATACGCTCTAACCACATCGCATTCCATTGATCGTTCGCTGTTTTGTGAATACGCTCTAACCACATCGCATTCCATTGATCGTTCGCTGTTTTGTGAATACGCTCTAACCGCATCGCATTCCATTGATCGTTCGCTGTTTTATGAATACGCTCTAACCACATCGCATTCCATTGATCGTTCGCTGTTTTGTGAATACGCTCTAACCACATCGCATTCCATTGATCGTTCGCTGTTTTGTGAATACGCTCTAACCGCATCGCATTCCAATGATCGTTCGCTGTTTTGTGAATACGCTCTAACCACATCGCATTCCATTGATCGTTCGCTGTTTTGTGAATACGCTCTAACCGCATCGCATTCCATTGATCGTTCGCTGTTTTGTGAATACGCTCTAACCACATCGCATTCCATTGATCGTTCGCTGTTTTGTGAATACGCTCTAACCACATCGCATTCCTTTGATCGTTCGCTGTTTTGTGAATACGCTCTAACCACATCGCATTCCATTGATCGTTCGCTGTTTTGTGAATACGCTCTAACCACATCGCATTCCATTGATCGTTCGCTGTTTTGTGAATACGCTCTAACCGCATCGCATTCCAATGATCGTTTACAGTCTGCTTGGAGGAAGTATTCAAGAAGTTAGATTGGAAAGAGAGAGGGATTAAAATAGGGAATGAGCACTTAAGCAATCTAAGATTTGCAGATGACATTGTTCTTTTCGGCGAGTCAGCAGATGAACTACAACAATTAATATGCGATTTAAATAGGGAAAGTCTGAAGATTGGCCTTAAAATGAACATAAAAAAGACTAAGGTCATGTTCAACAGTCGAACCCTAGTTAAGCAAATACAAATACATGGCGAGGTACTAGAAGCAGTGAACGAGTATGTATACCTAGGGCAACTCATCCAGTCGAGTACATCCTGCGAAGCCGATATAAAACGGCGAATCAGGCTAGGTTGGAGTGCCTTCGGTACACATAGTAATATATTACGAAGTCGTCTACCACTATGTCTAAAGAGAAAGATTTCTGACCAATGTGTCCTCCCCGTCATGACATATGGATCAGAGACATGGACTACGACCAAGGCACTCGAGAGGAAATTAGTAAGCGCCCAAATAAGAATGGAAAAGCTTATGCTAGGAGTTAGCTAAAGAGACAAGAAAAAGGCCACATGGATCAGGCAGTAAACAAAAGTAGAGGATATACTCAAGAGCATCAAGGAGAAAAAGTGGCAATGAGCTGGACACATATATCGGAGACAGGACAACAGGTGGACAAAGAAAACAACAGAATGGGTAATACACGACACAAAGA
>NW_028234408.1:23455653-23458153 GCF_977035675.1 Penaeus japonicus
GTGTGTGTGTGTGTGTGTGTGTGTGTGTGTGTGTGTGTGTGTGTGCGTGTGCGTGTATGTATGTATATATACATGCACACACATAAATTCTTATTTAGCTAGAACGAAACGACTCAATAACTGAAAGAAAAGAAAAATGGCGATGATACGAGAACTTATGAAGAATAATAACAACCATTAATATTCCTATTCACTTGTTTTGATTCCAATATACTCCTTGATGAACAAGTTTCAGTCATCATAAAATAATGACAAAATACCTTCACGCTAAAAAAAAAAAGAAAAAGAAAAAAAAAGAAAAAAACAACAACCAATAAATAAATAAAAAAGAGAGAAACAAAAATGGATAATAAAAAGAATATTAATGAAAATAACTAACTCCAATATTCTGATCCTTGCCTTGTAAAATCGCCGATTAAATCCAGCACTGGCAACTCACGAATGTTCGCAATCATTTACTTTTTTTTCCTTTTTTTTTATTTTCTTCTTCTTCTTCTTCTTCTTCTTCTTCTTTCTTGTCTTAATCGCTGTGTTCATTTGCTTCAGGTCATGCATCTCCATTTAAAATTGATTCTCTCTCTTAATTACTCTATCATTATCAATCATGTTTATTCAAAGTAATCTCAAGTGCGACGTAATTAGTTCCTTGTCACTTTCACCTATTCATTTGGTCGACCACACTAAATTCGATGTAGAAATGTTGAATGTGTTTTTATATGTCTATCGACCATGGACAGGTAGATTATATATATGATGGCACATACACAGACTGACATTCACACACACAAACCACAAACGCAAACACACACACACATACACAAGCCACAAACACATACACACAAACACACACACAAACACACAAGCCACAAACACACACACACATACACAAGCCACAAACACATACACACATACACAAGCCACAAACACATACACACAAACACACACACAAACACACAAGCCACAAACACACACACACATACACAAGCCACAAACACACACACACACACAAGCCACAAACACACACACACAAACACACACACACACGCGCGCGCGCACGCGCTTGTTAGCTAGACCAACCGATATACCGAAAAAGAAAGGTAAATAGAATACACAAGAAAGACATAGACAAATAGGCAAAGCAACTAAGATGGAAAGATGTTTAATCATTATTATTATGATCAATATTATCGTTACTATTATCATCATTATTATTATTACTACTACAAATATTATTATCATTATCATTATTGTTATTATCGTTATCTCATTATTATTATTATTATAATTATTATCATAGCTATTATCAATATTATTATTATCATAATTATTATTATCAGTTTGTCATTAACATTACCGTAAAGAAATTATCAAAATAATCCTAACATAAATACGGAGTAAAATGAACAAAAAAAAAAAAAAAAAGATTGATAGTTTTGCAATTGCTGATCAACACACAATGCAATGGGAAAGAAGAGTCAAACATGATCAAAAGAAAATCAAAAGAAAACGATGAAGAAGATACACGAAAGGAAATAAAAAATACGAATAAAAAGAAAAAAAAAAAAAAAGATGAATCAGATTATAAACCGAACGAAAACCAGTAAAAATATATATGAAAATAAGAGAAGGCAAAGCTATAAATCCTCATCGAGTGAACGATATCTGTCGAAAACTGAAGGAAAATTACAGTTATCAATCTAGACTTCATTATCAATCAACCATTTCCATTTTTTTCGTCCATAGGGGAACTGAATAGATGCGTTGTTGTTTCCTAAATATCATTCAATAAATACAATCAATAGATATGTAAGTAACACTAAAATAAAATATAAGCTTCAATCATGAAAAATTAACAAACTGATGAATAACAATTTGAACAATGGACAATTTGACTAGAAACGAAAAGTAAAAAAGTAAAAAAAAAAAAAAAAAAAGAGAGAGTAAAAAAGAGGAGGAACGACATATGTTCAAATGGCTTAAAATATTTTCGAAAAATCAAGCAAAATGAAGTATGAATAATATCACTTCTTAATACCATAAAGGCTTCGTATATTCTAGTCCAAATCTTAGACAAAATATAAACAATATTCAATTCTTAACTGTAATTCTAATAATGTCAGTTAACTCACACAGTAAATTAAATTTGTAATGGTATTCATACTAATAATCAAAATTCTGATAAGCTTAGGGATCGCTATGGTAACAACAACATTAGTGATTGATTATAAAGTTTACTAATGGTATTGATAACAAGAATGATATTAATTGAAAGGACTGAAAATGATCATGAAAATAATGATGTCAGCAATAATTCTAATGATAACATAATCAGTGATAATGAGAGTAATAATGATAACGGTAATTATAAAGGTAAAGAAAGTAAGGATAATGATTACATACATTACTACTATTACTATTAACAATAAGGACAATGACGAAAAAAAAATGATTATCACAATGATATCAAATTGATGATAATCCCCATTGGGACCAATTCATA
>NW_028234408.1:23460653-23461816 GCF_977035675.1 Penaeus japonicus
TAAATACAGTGGCAATTTGCGTAATGGTGCCACGGATTACCAAGGGATGTGCCCTTTCCTCCCTCCCCCTTCCCACTCCCTACTAGTGCCATTGCCAACAGTGCCATGCCGTTACATTATTTCCACGTGTCATATTGGCACAGTCAATGCTCAGGGGACTGGGGGAGAAGGGGTAGGGGGAAGGAGGGAAAAGGGGGATGAAGGGGGAGGGGGTGCGTGAGGGAGACGGGGTAGGGGATAGGGGAGGGCAAGAGGAGGAGGGCACGTATCAGAGTGCCAAAGTCCCGCAGTTATCACACCGAGTTAGAGTGCCACGTGTTGGATGTGACGTAGTTGAAGGTGTCACCGTCTGGGATGCAACGGTCATGCAGAACGTACTTGCGCAGATTTGCTTGCATGCGATTATTGGTGTTGTTATTATTGCTAGCGTTATTGTAATTCACTTCATCATTATCATTATGATTACTATCATCATTATCATTATTTGCATTTTTCATTATTATCACCTTTATTGTTATTGTTATTGTCATCATCCCTATCATTGTAATTGTAATCATCATTGTCATCAATATCATAATTATTTTATTGTGATTATCACTTGATTGTATCATATCACCATCATCACTTTTACTATTATTTGTATTACTATTATTATCAATATCATTATTACCATTATCATTATTCCCATTGTTACTATTATCATTATAATCATCATTATGATAATAATCATTATTACTGCTACTATTATTATATTATCATTATTATCATTATAATTGTTATTATTGTCATTATGATCACTGTTATTATTATCATTACTATTATTATAATCGTCATTGTTAATGTTATCATCTCTATCAGTATCATATATATCATCATTATCATCTTTATCATCAAGGAAAATGATAATGATATTGTTGTTATTTTTATCACCATTATGATGATCTTCATTACTGTTATTATTACTATTATTACTTGTTCTCGTTATTGTCATCATTATCATTATCACAATTAATAAAATACTGATTGTCGTTACTATCATTATTACTATCATCATCATCTTTATTTTCAATGTCACCATTATTGTTACCATTGCTATCATTAGCATTATTATTGTTTTTTTTATCATTATTATCATTACAATTTTCATTATCATCCTCATTATC
>NW_028234408.1:23461916-23474416 GCF_977035675.1 Penaeus japonicus
TTTACCTTTTTTTTCTCTCTCTTTCTCTCTGCTTCTCCCTCGCTCCATCCCTCCATCTCCCTCTCTTTCTCTCTCTCTCTCTCTTTCTGTCTCTCTTTCTCTCGCTCTCTCTCTCTCTCTCTCTCTCTCTCTCTCTCTCTCTCTCTCTCTCTCTCTCTCTCTCTCTCTCTCTCTCTCTCTCTCTCTCTCTCTCTCTCTCTCTCTCTCTCTCTCTCTCTCTCTCTCTCTATCTATCTATCTATCTTTCTCTTTCTCTCTCTCTCTCCCCCCTCTCTCTCTTTCTCTCTCTCTCTCTATCTTTCTCTTTCTCTATCTATCTATCTGTCTTTCTCTTTCTCTCTCTCTCCCCCCCCTCTCTCTCTATCTATCTACCTAACTATCTATTTATCTATCTACCTATCTATCTCCGTTTTTCTCTCCGTCTCTCTTCTCTCTCTTTCTCTCTCTCGCTTTACCATTATCATTATCATAATCATTATTGTTAATATGACAAGCAATAATAATAGTAATGATAATAAAGATAATGATAATACTAATAGTAATAGGAATACATGGCTGTCTCTGCATGAACGTAGATGTACGTATATATATTCAGACATGCAATTAAGCCATTAAGAAGAGTAAGCGACCAGCCAGCTGCATCCGTCACACAAGTTCCCTTTAATTTAGCATAATTAGATGCATTATCACGAAGGAGTTTCTAAATGAAGAAAAAATATATCTAGAATAAAAAAAAGATATATATGTAAGAATACAGAGTTGAAGTATTTTTAGAGTAAAAAATTATCGATGGTAATACTAATAGTAATTACGTTGATGACAATACTGATGATGATAATGATGATGATGATGATGATGACAGCACCACTGATAATGACCATTATAGTTTTAGTAGTCGTAGTTAAAGCAGCAGCAGGAGTTGTACAAATTGGCAATAATAGTAATAGGAGCAGTAATAGAAGTAGTAGCATATGTAGTAGTATGATTGACAATGGTTATCTTTGTTATTCACATTATTATAATATTATGTTGGATTTACTACTAGTAGTAGTGTGATAATGATAATAGTAATGTAAGGAATCCCTCCGTTCTTCGTCCCTCCATGCGAGCCTACCTACGATCTCTCGCTTCCACAGCTCTGGAGTCCGGAGGCGACTTGGCATTTTTTAAGAATTATTTTGCATTTGTACTATATTTCTGTCGTGTTTTTATTTCCTCATGGCATGTTTTTGTCTGTTTTTAGTTCTCTTGTGTTTTTGTTTCAGTTTACCTTACAAACGTTTTCTTTCTTAGTTTTTTTGCTTTTTGTTTTACCGAGTCTGTATTTGCTTTTATCTCCTATTTTAGTTGGTCATTTTATTGAGTTTTAAATCGCTGTTTTACGGGGTATTTCTATTTTCCTATCAGTTGTTTTTATAATATTTTGTCGAATCATGATGACGTGAAGATACACCTTTACAAATGTCGTATTTTATTTGCTCATTATTTTATTGTAAATCTCTTTTATTTTGTGATTTTATTCTATTGTGTTTGACGACAACCTTCCCCATATTTTTTTACTGCAATTATATTTTATTTTTGAATTTATTATTTTTACGTGACCTGTGACGTCACAAAGCTTATAAATATGACCCGTTTTACACCAAATACAGTCAGTCTATACCAGTCAGCGGTAGTTTTTGTTACTCCTTTTCCACCTGAAGCACCGGTTACCAGAAGAAACCAGCAAAGAAAAGATAAGTCTTGGGATCCTGACATTTTATTATTAATAGGAGCTGGACGTGATTTCTTTTTACATATATATAAATCTTAACAGTGAGGTTTTGTGTTTTTATAGTTTTGCTTGCTTTGTGTTTTTTACTTCTCATTTATCATCCCTTCAGGACTTGCTGTGTTTTTGTTTTAACTTTAATTCTTTGCCTTTTAGTTATAGCTTTTGGCCTTTGCCATTGTTTTTACTTCAGTTTTTGTTTTTAGAATCACCTTCAGTGACCCTTATGCTGCCGTGTTTTAGTAATTTGTTTCTTTTATGTAAGGCCTTTTGCCAGAGGATCATTTATGATCCCTCTTTCGTTTTAGTTAGTTTTTAAAGTAAGCCCTTAGCTTAGCACTTCCCTTTGGAGTTGCTCTTATTTTCATGGCAGTTTGATAATTTTAGGATTACATTAACCTGTTTATGCTTTTATTTGTTTTATCTATTAATATTATCTAGTGCTCTTAGTGTATTTTCTATTTAATGGTTGATAGGCTGAACGTTGAGGAGCTATACACTGGAACTTCCCCATTCTGTTTATGTTCAGATTCCCTTCTTCCACGCTACCATAATTCATGGGGATCTGATTGCAGGGGTCTGATCAAGTTCATACTTGCATCCCATTTTGCCAGCTTCGAGGAGGGGGGTTGGTAGTGCGGGGCCCCTGTCATACAATTGATACGCTACAGCTTCATTTTGGTGTGCAGCGGTGGGATTTGCTACGCCACCTCTTGTTTCATTTTTAGGCGTGAATTTCCAGTGAATAAGCTTTTGCTTTTGTATTACTCCTTAACGTTGAGACGTCCAGCATAGTTTTTTCCGTTAGTTTTATATCATGCATGTTTTACGTAGATTTTTGTGAGCCACTTTGTCATTTTATTTTTGTGTTGCTTTTCTATTTTACGTCTTTTACAGATTTTCAGGATCGTAGTCTTCTTTGTATTTTATTAAGAGCTTGGCCTTTTTATTATTCAGTGCTTTTATCGCATTCCTTTCAGAGGTCGTTTTTTTCACCTAACTGCCAGCTCGCACAGTTTAGGCATTTTTCTTGTGGCTCATTTAGCTAGGGACTCTTTTATTTCATGTGCTTTCCCCTCTTTTAACCAGCTTTTCCCAAGCCAGCTTCAAGTCCTTTGTCACTGTGTCTGGTGACAGTTTACAGTGTGGTGGTCGGTGTTTGTTGTGTCCTCTTGTATTTCCTGCGTCTGTTCTAGTATTGCTGCTTTTTGTTTGAAGTTTTTGTTCAGTAAACCTTGGATAGTTTACGGTCGTCATTTACAAAGCAGCTCCGATGTATGCTATCTAAGGTCGTACCAGTATGACCAGAGATCAAGAGAGGCGAAGGAGAAACGAACGGTTCCAGCAGCGCAGAAACCTCCGTTCTAACAGCCAGCCACGTCCCGTGATCCATCTCCTGACAGTGCAGCGTCAGAGCTTCAGCTCCGGCCGGTGGACGCTGGTGGCTCCAACCCAGAAGTAAGGCAAGAAGTTCAAGTGAGGGCGACCGAAATTACGATGTTCAGGAAGTTCTGGATAGGGTAAACGCTCTGGTTGACGAAGTCCGTGAATACAAAGAGCAAAACAATCACTCGACGCACGGCTTCAAAGGTATGAGGATAATGTTAGGGAGCAGGAGCGAGCAGATGAAGCTAGAAAACAAGCTGATGAGCGCGTGGAGTTCGAGCGGCAACAGCAGAATGCGGTAGCAGAGAGGGATGAGCAGATCCGCAGCTTCGTCAGCAACTGCAAGAACGTGATGGTGAGCTGGATGGTGATCGACGTGCTCAACAGGACATCCAATCTGAAGTCCCTGTACGCGAGGATGCCGAACGTCAGCAGCAAGTAGTGTTGGATGATCGTGACCAGCGAATTCAGCAACTACAGGCTCAGCTTCGGGCACGAGAGAGTGAACTAGCGGACTTGCGTCGCACTGCACACACTGCTGCAACGCTTCCTGTAGCCAGCCAGGTTACTACCGGTGACGTGGTCAGTCGTCATTCATGTAGCCATCAGCATCCACCTGCCACGGGTGGTATCCATCTTCCTCGTGCACCACCGCAGCCCTTCCCACGTAGCCGGCCAACACTCCTGAACGTGTTGGGTGCCTCCCATCTTTGCAGCCACAGCCGAGCAATATCATTTGCCTCCAGTTTCGTCACACCAGCCCTCAGTGGATGCAGGAAGGTGTTCTAGAAGTCAGGTACCGCACTGCAGAGATTGTACCAGCACCCACTGTCCATCTGCACAAGCCTCCAGCACCACCCAAGTATCATACGTGTTCACCAAGGAGAAGGTGCCTCTTTTCAAAGGTGATGCAACTGCCTCTCAGCCTCTTAAAAAGAATCAAGAGATTGAAGGGTGGATACGGGCTATAGAGAATGTGGTAAAACCATCCACTTCAGAGGCCTACATTCAAGCAGCCCGTGCGAATTGCAGAGGTCCTGCCGAGTTGATCATAAACTCTCCTCTCTTTGATCACATCGCGGAATGGGAGACTTTCAAAGCAGCTTTACGCAGTAAGTTCCGAGGCACTTATACCGCTGCAGATTTTTATAAGGTCCTTTATGAAAATCGTATGACCTCAGGACAGGCCCCCATGGACTACTTCCTTCAGCTTGAGGGTAGTGTATATCAGGGATATCGTGATCATCGTGAAGCCATAGGAGATCCTGCCGAGTTAGTCAGGAGAGTTTTTCTTAGCGGCATTCCAGCTTGGCTGCGAGACTTCCTTGCCCTGAAGGAGGATGGGAGCCCTACCCAAATGGCTGAAGCTGCGCAACGAATTTGGAATTCGCGTAATGGTATCAGACATGATGACAGTCAATCACCAGATTTTCACCGTCACCCTGACCGTCCTCCACGTGCCCGTGATCATTATGCGATGCCTGTATCGGCTGATAATTCGTGTATGCACTCATCCTTCCCAGTAGCAGTCCAAGGAAAGTGGTGCAACTATCACAAGGTCTCCACCCATAACTCTGCTGAGTGTCGTGTTATGTCTGCTAATAACCCAAATGCTCAATCCTCAGCCAGCCGCCTGTGTTACCAATGCAAGAGACCAAGTCATTTTGCCAAAGACTGTCCCTTTCAGCCATGCCAGGGCAACAGTGCTCCCAGAGCCGCTGGCAGAACCACCTCAGGGAGCCACCAACATTCAAGCTGTGACCAAAACAGTAGCCACAATGACCACTCTGGGTCCCGTGGGACGGCCACTCGTGGCACTCAATGTTGATGATGCTACTGCTGTATGCTTCATCGACACAGGTTCAGAGGTTACAATCATCAAGCCACAGACCCTTCAGCTGATTGATCCCCAAGGTTGCTTACGTCGGAAGGAAACGACCCATCAACTTAGAGGTGTAACAGGCAAGTCTCTGGATGCCTGTAGTGAAGTAACCTTGACCTTCTGCCTCGATGCCGACTTAAAAATACGCCATCAAGTAACTGTGTGCGATGTCCAGTTTCCTGGTGACATCCTCCTAGGAATGGACCTACTCCGAAGAACTTCTTTCAGCCTGTCATCCAGTTCCCAAGACAACTGGGCATGCCTCACCCTGGAAGGTCGGACTTTTTCCGTCACCTACACTGACGTCTGTTCTTTACAGCTCTGTCTTGTAAATGTGGAAGATTCGCCAATAGTAACAGATCCTGCTTTGATTAGATGCAGTTCCTCGTCTTTCTCTGCTGTTTCACAATCCACCAAGGACCCTTCATCTGCTACAGTACACCTCCGACAGACCACGGAGCTCCCACCACATGCTGGGCGTTTCCTGGAGGGTACGATCGAGAAGTCTGGCCCTAGTGATGGAGATATTCTTCTGATGCCCCAAGTTTCAGCTGTGTGCACCTCTCCCTACTTAGTTACTACAGCCTCTAAACGCCGTTGCCCTGTGTGGGTAGTGAATCACACGGCAAGACCTGTACGACTGACACAGGGAACACGCTTGGGAACGGTTACTGCTGTTGAAGAAATCTACACCACTGATACATCACAAGCTGTGCCACAGAATCCAGTTGCTGCTGAGAATACAGATCCCATCGAAGCTGAGTTCTGGGAGGACAGTGAGGAAGCGGCAGACTTTTCATGGGAAGAAGACCTCTTTGATCAGATGTATGGTCTGGAAGATTTTGGCTACTGTGACGGCCAGGAGCTCTTTCCAGATGAACTACCACCTTCATTGGCCCTTGCTGCAGTGGAAGCAGTGGAAGGTCTGAAGGATCTACCTCATCAAGGCTCAGAAGGACTTGCGCCAGATCTACAGCACTTGGAAGAAGCCCAGCGCCAGGAGATGCAGTCACTCCTTCATCGCTACCAGGTTCTTTTTGATGGGGGAGAGGAAGCAGTTGGTCACATTCCAGGTGTTCAACACCAGATTAACACTGGTGATGCCGCTCCTGTGTGCACTCGGCAATGGAGGCTCCCTCAGGCAACCCGCAGTATCATCCGAGAACAGTGTGACTCCATGCTCAGGCAAGGTGTAATTGAGCCTTCAACATCACCATGGCTCAGCCCTGTGGTGTTGGTTAAGAAGAAGGGTGGATCACTCCGGTTTTGTGTAGATTACCGTAATTTAAATGCAGTCACCACAGGCGACACATATCCACTACCTCGCATTGATGAACTCATTGATGAGTTAGGCCCAACAGATACATTCACCACCTTGGATGCTAAGGCAGCATATTGGAGTGTTGAGGTCCATCCAGAGGATAGAGCAAAGACTGCCTTTAGTGATGGCTACAGGCTCTTCCAGTTTAAGAGGCTCCCCTTTGGCCTCAGCACAGCACCAACCACATTCCAGAGGACTATGAACATCGTCCTTTCCTCGGTCCTAGGTCGCCATACGCTAGCTTATCTGGATGACATCATCATTTACTCCAGAGGTTTTTCTCAACACCTGATAGATCTGGAGGAAACACTGAAGCTTCTCACAGCAGCTGGCATAAAATTGAATTCTGAGAAGTGCAGCTTTGCCGCTACCACCATCAACTTCTTGGGATTTACAATCTCTCCTGAGGGTGTCCAGCCAGATCGTGATAAAGTTGCTGCCATTATGGAAACCCCTGCACCCCGAACTGTCAGGGAGGTTCGTCGTTTTCTTGGTGCCACCGGGTTTTTCAGGAAACATATTCAAGGATACGCAACCCTAGCTGCACCACTGCACCTTCTCTTAAAGAAAGGTCAGTCTTGGTTATGGGGAGAAGACCAGCAGAAAGCTTTCAGTGACCTCAAGGAACGTCTTGTTTCTGCACCAGTTCTTCGTCAACCAGACTTCTCTGCCCCTTTTGAGCTGCATACTGATGCCAGCAGCCTTGCTGTAGGAGCAGCACTAATCCAGAGAGATGCTGATGGGACACCTCATGCTGTCGCCTACTATAGCCGGAAACTGCGAGATCCAGAAACCCAGTATCCTGCAATAGACTGTGAAGCCCTAGCAGTGGTCGAAGGTGTTCGCGTCTTCGATTCTTATCTCTACGGCCGGAAGTTTACCATCTTCACTGATCACCGGCCACTCATTTATGTTTTCAAGCGTCGCACAAAGTCACCAAGAATGACTAGGTTTGCCCATGACCTATCATTCTATGACTTTGAGATAAGATACAAAGAAGGGCCTACCAATTACGTTCCTGATCTGCTGTCTCGACATGTTGCTACTTTAGATGTTAATGATATGTCCCCACAAAAGCTAGCACTTGAGCAGAGTAAAGATCCGAAGTTGCAAGATATCCTGGCATATCTCCGTGATGGAACTGTACCAAAACGGAAGTTGCCTATCCCACTTTCAGACTTCGAACTAAAGGATGGAGTTCTTTATCGACTCCTACACTTGCCAGATAGGATCTTATACCAGGTTTGTGTTCCTGAAGACCTCCAAGACTCGGCAATAAAAGCAGCACATGAGCCACCTCTTGCGATGCACCCTGGGATTCATCGCACCTACAACAATCTCCGCAATATGTTTTACTGGCCAAACATGTTGCGTGACACCCGTCGCTATGTGGAAAGTTGTCTCTCGTGTCAGCAAGCAAAAGGAATTGCCCAAAGGGTTCCCATGGCCGAAACACCATTAGCTCTTTACCCTCTAGAGCGGATCTCCATGGACATTTTAGATCTGAGTCAGGCACCCATGAGATGGGTACTTACCATTGTTGACCAGCACACCCGATTTATTCAGCTGATTCCGCTCAAAGATATCACCGCTTCAAGAGTGCATCGTGCTTTCCTTGATCACTGGGTGACATACTTCGGTCCGCCTCGAGTCATCCAGACAGACAATGGTCGTCAGTTCATCTCCCAGTTGTTTGAGGAGTTGGTGGAGATTTTACGAGCTTCTCATCACTTCACCATTCGGTATCACCCACAAGCAAATGGCCTCGTAGAAAGAACGAATCGTGTTGTGAAGGCTGCCCTTAGAGCTGTTGTTGGTGAACAACCTGGAAGTTGGCACAAATATATACCAGAGTTACGGCTTGCTCTTAACTCTGCCATCCATCGGACTACTGGTGAGCAGCCCTTATACTTACTTACAGGAAGGCATGGATATTTTCCTGTGGGCTTAACAAATGAAGCGGTTTTTGACGACAACAGCACCTTTCAACAACGGCTAAAGGCTGCCCGCCGTGCTGCTGTTGAGGCTTCCAAGGATGCTCGGGAAGTTTATGGAAGATCGTATAACCGACGTGCAAAAGGAACCTTTACTCCAGAGGAAGGGCACCTCGTGTGGTACAAAGAAATGGTACCACGTCCACTAGGACCAAGGTGGCGTGGTCCCGCTCGTGTCTGTAAGCGATTGGGTCCAGTATCTTTTGAAGTGCAGCACCTGGAGTCTGGTAAGGTGCTCCGAGCCCATCTTAACCATTTGAGACCTTACAAACCATCCAGAGAACTGGCATATGCTGATGAAGAAGGGGATCCAGATGAGCTTCCTGAAGCTGATGATCCTTGGGTAGCAATTCTCACAGCCTGTGTTTGGGATCCTGCTTCTCAAGGAGAATAGCGGCAGCCAGAACCAACAGTTTCAGCTTGTAGGGACCTCATCTCAATGAGCCATTGGCCTAGTGCCACATTGAGTTGAGAGATGCTGTTACAATTTTTCTAGGAAATTTCTGCGTGGCGAGACAAGTTTTACGAGTCAGCACAAGCTACAGTTCGATTTTATAGGGACTCTACTTTTTGTGAGCCATTGGCCTTGTGCCACACAGATGTAGAGAATGCTGTCAGTGTTTGGTCTTGGCAGATGTTAGGGACTTTACTTGCCATGAGCTATTGGCCTTGTGCCACATGTAAGTAAAGATTGCTGTTCATTGGAGAGTGGTAGGGACTCTACTTTCGTGAGACATTGGCCGTGTGCCACACGAGAGTAAAGGATGCTGTTAATTGTTGTGTACTGCTGTGTACTGCTTCACCGCCAGATGATGCCATCTTCATGAGATACTGCAGCCGCCCTAGTAAGGATAGATGATCAAGCTGCTTTATATCCGAAAGTTAACTGTTTGGATTTGTATATTTCCGTGAGTAAGAGATCACAGTTTTAACCTTCATCCACTCCACTTGATTTGTCAGGACTCAGGCTTCCTTTTCTTTTCAGGTCTCCGCTGACTGCTTCGACCCAGAGCGGGGGAGGAATCTGTAAGGAATCCCTCCGTTCTTCGTCCCTCCATGCGAGCCTACCTACGATCTCTCGCTTCCACAGCTCTGGAGTCCGGAGGCGACTTGGCATTTTTTAAGAATTATTTTGCATTTGTACTATATTTCTGTCGTGTTTTTATTTCCTCATGGCATGTTTTTGTCTGTTTTTAGTTCTCTTGTGTTTTTGTTTCAGTTTACCTTACAAACGTTTTCTTTCTTAGTTTTTTTGCTTTTTGTTTTACCGAGTCTGTATTTGCTTTTATCTCCTATTTTAGTTGGTCATTTTATTGAGTTTTAAATCGCTGTTTTACGGGGTATTTCTATTTTCCTATCAGTTGTTTTTATAATATTTTGTCGAATCATGATGACGTGAAGATACACCTTTACAAATGTCGTATTTTATTTGCTCATTATTTTATTGTAAATCTCTTTTATTTTGTGATTTTATTCTATTGTGTTTGACGACAACCTTCCCCATATTTTTTTACTGCAATTATATTTTATTTTTGAATTTATTATTTTTACGTGACCTGTGACGTCACAAAGCTTATAAATATGACCCGTTTTACACCAAATACAGTCAGTCTATACCAGTCAGCGGTAGTTTTTGTTACTCCTTTTCCACCTGAAGCACCGGTTACCAGAAGAAACCAGCAAAGAAAAGATAAGTCTTGGGATCCTGACATTTATTATTAATAGGAGCTGACGTGATTTCTTTTTACATATATATAAATCTTAACAGTGAGGTTTTGTGTTTTTATAGTTTTTGCTGCTTTGTGTTTTTTACTTCTCATTTATCATCCCTTCAGGACTTGCTGTGTTTTTGTTTTAACTTTAATTCTTTGCCTTTTAGTTATAGCTTTTGGCCTTTGCCATTGTTTTTACTTCAGTTTTTGTTTTTAGAATCACCTTCAGTGACCCTTATGCTGCCGTGTTTTAGTAATTTGTTTCTTTTATGTAAGGCCTTTTGCCAGAGGATCATTTATGATCCCTCTTTCGTTTTAGTTAGTTTTTAAAGTAAGCCCTTAGCTTAGCACTTCCCTTTGGAGTTGCTCTTATTTTCATGGCAGTTTGATAATTTTAGGATTACATTAACCTGTTTATGCTTTTATTTGTTTTATCTATTAATATTATCTAGTGCTCTTAGTGTATTTTCTATTTAATGGTTGATAGGCTGAACGTTGAGGAGCTATACACTGGAACTTCCCCATTCTGTTTATGTTCAGATTCCCTTCTTCCACGCTACCATAATTCATGGGGATCTGATTGCAGGGGTCTGATCAAGTTCATACTTGCATCCCATTTTGCCAGCTTCGAGGAGGGGGGTTGGTAGTGCGGGGCCCCTGTCATACAATTGATACGCTACAGTAACAATAGTGAGGTAAATGATAATGAGGATAATGATAATAATAATAATAATAATAATAATAATAATGATAATTATAATGACAATAATAAAAATGGTAATAATAACAATGTTCATGATAATGATAGTAATAATAAAAATAATGATAACAGTAATAATATTTATATTAGTAATATTAGCAATAATGATAACAATGATAATAACAGCAATAGTGAGAATGATGATAATGATAATTATGTAAAAATAATCATGCTATTACCATCAACAACAACAACAAGGGCGACAACTACAAAAGCAAAAACAACAATCTTAACAACGATGACAACAAGAACAAGAAAACACAAGCAGAGTGGCGTAAACCTCCGCCAGCGCCCAAGAATTCTTTCTCTCAAGAGGACAAAATATCCTTTCAAGTCATCATGGAGCTTGATCACCACCAGAATCAAAACAATTGAACCCCAAGCCATGGACAACTCACCTATAAAACCTTCTTCGCCATGATTACCATTTTTTTTCGATTAATTCTGCTCATAACCAGCATATGGCGACAAAAACATAACCTCCTTGACGATGGCGCTAACAACGACAATAACAATAAGAATCAAGACCCTTCTACTCCCCCCTCCCCCTCCCCGAGGACTAGCGAAGACTCACCACGTGGACAGTCGGCCGGGCCCCCCCCCCACCCCACCTCCTTCGTGTGGGGTCATGTTATCTCTCTCTCTCTCTCTCTCTCTCTCTCTCTCTCTCTCTCTCTCTCTCTCTCTCTCTCTCTCTCTCTCTCTTTCTCTTTCTTTTTTTTCTTTCTTTCACTCTCTCTCTCTTATCATGATCTATCTTTCTATCTATCTTTCTATATATACAGCTATATATACATACAATTATATATATATATATATATATATATATATTTATATATATATAAATATATATATATACATATTTATATATACATATATGCTTCCCAATCAATTCCTCTATCTATCTATCTGTCTGTCTCTCTATCTACCTTTCATCTGCCTGTCTGTCTTTCACTCCCACTCTATCTATGAAGTGGCTTTGTCTCTTCTTGAGTGGATTCCTAGGTCTCATGCAGCCACCGAAGGATACTGAGAGGATTACTGTCTAGTTCCTGTTTAATTTGTCTTTCCATTCACTCGTGTTCGATTTTCATGGGATGAGTTTGTTTGGCTGGTTTGAAGATGTGTATATGGTCGAATGTACATACAAACGCACAGACACGATCATAAACATGGGCACCAAGGCACACTTACGCAAGCATTATTTTTATGCATGCACTTGTACATAAACATACAAAGATACACATACACTCATATATATATATATATATATATATATATATATATGTATATATATATATATATATATATGTTTATATATATATATATATATATATATATATATATATATATATATATATATATATATGTGTGTGTGTGTGTGTGTGTGTGTGTGTGTGTGTGTGTGTGTGTGTGTGTGTGTGTGTGTGTGTGTGTGTGTGTGTGTGTGAGTGTGTGTATGTGTGTGTGTGTGTGTGTGTGTGTGTGTGTATATGTATGTATGTATGTATGTACGTATGTATGTATGTATGTATGTATGTATATACGAAAAATAAAACACGGCAGCCCTGTTGTCCGCAAAGGTTGGCAAGCCTTATCCTCTCTGACACGTGATCTCATGTTCTGTGTTTTGAAGAATGTCTGCTTGGAGCACTTCTTGTAACTTCTACTTTA
>NW_028234408.1:23481916-23486916 GCF_977035675.1 Penaeus japonicus
TGATTAATTTTGCTGTGAGGGTAATACTAATCCGAATATATTATTTCTACTCCAACAATTCCAACTACCGAGAATAGTATCACCACAGTTATTACTACTCGAGTTATCACTGCCATTCATACTTGTCCTGACCCCCCCCCCCCCACCACCACCACCAAAGGATATAACCGAAGAGAGGAAGAGAAGCACATGACATCGAGAGACGGGACGGGACGCGTTCCCGACACGACGCCTTCGGGAAAGATGTTCTCGAGAGTTCTTTTTTGACTGACGAAAATTCAGAGATCGTGTCGTGTTCTGAGGAGGCTGATGACTTCCGGAGGATGTTCTTTTGAAACGTTTGAGGAAGAGGAATTTTAAAGCCTTTTTTGAACGAAGTTGTTTAGAGAAATTTATGACATATTTTTAAGAAACGTTTATGAAAGACGTTCTTATTAAGTACCAACCTTCAAGAAATTTCCTTCAACCATTACCTTGGGGTATTTTTCAGACAAGGATATCATGGGGTAAATGTGGCAACATTTGCCCAATACAGTATGTAACATCGTGTAGACGTAGATACATCTCTCTTAACATCTAATAGGGATTTGCGATGCACGAAAACTACCCACTCAATTTCCAGACCGGGGTGTTTCACTGCGGCAAGTCACCAAAGGAAAAGTGACATGTTTCCTCCCTCTTTTTTGTCTTCCTTTACCGATTTAGTCTTTTAAATATCTTCGGATCCGTTTCTTGATCCGAGGAGACGTTTCTGGGGAAACGTTCTTCCAAGAGATGAAATGAGAGACGTTTATTATGAGACCTTCGAGACGTTTCCGAGAGGCGCTCTCCAGCCGCGTCTCATGCAGCACCGGCTCCGGAGAGGTCACCCAGGGCGCCCTGTCCATTGTGGCTTTTGGCGAAAGTGGGCCATCCAGATCTGGGCGTCAAAGTGGTCCATCTACGCGTGAAGACAGCTCGGGCCCATTGTCTCGCGTGATGTGACGTTCCGATTGGCCGTTCGGAGAGCGCGCATGTGCGGGATTGTCTGGCCACCGTCACGTTATTCTGGCTCGCGGGGTGTGTTTGTCTGTGTGTGTGTGTGTTTGTGTGTGTGTGTGTGTGTGTGTGTGTGTGTGTGTGTGTGTGTGTGTGTGTGTGTGTGTGTGTGTGTGTGTGTGTGCGCGCGCGCGCGTGAGAGAGAGAGAGAGAGAGAGAGAGAGAGAGAGAGAGAGAGAGAGAGAGAGAGAGAGAGAGAGAGAGAGAGAGCGATCAAATGAAGAGTGTGTACGTGATATCGGCCATGTACGGAGTGTGATAATGTCGGCATCACAGTCCCACCTATCAATCGGGAATTGTAATTCACACCTACGTTATATAAAAAAGGAGTAAAGGGCGTTGGTAGAGTTTCAACAGTTGATTCTGAAACCCTTGTTATCGGGCGCTGGGTGCAGACGAGGTCACAAGTGGACAAGGTGAAGGTTACACATTTACATTTGTAGTTCAGTGGAGAAACAGATTTCATAATCACACATTTTCACGATAAAATGTGTCTGAGATACAAACATAAACAGGAAAGGGAACAAAAGTGACACTAACGATGTCCAATATTTACGTGACTAACATCATGAGGCAAAGGGGAGGAAATAAATTATGAAGTGTCCCTGACGCGCGCTCAGTTTAGTTAATATCAGTGCTAATAACACTAACTCATAAAATTATCAACATGAACGACTTTCTGATTGGCATTCTGAGTATGAGCTGGATATAAGCGCACACTCCAAACCACTGAAAATAGATATCTATCTATTTATCATTTATTTATTTATTTATTTATTTATATTATATTATTTATATTATATTATATTATTATTTATATTATCATATTATAATATTATTTATATTTATATTATTTATTATCTTATTTTATTTTATTTTATTTATCATTTATTATTTATTATTATATATTATATTACATTATTATTTATATTATTATATTATATTATTATTTATATTTATATTATTTATTTATTTATTATATTATTTATTTATTTATTATTTATCATGACTATCCAATTCCTGATTTTTTTTCCGATCTGGCATTGGCTACATACATTCCGAAAGGCTTTTGACGAAAGCACAATGAGAGAGTGTTTGCGATTCTGTACTACACCGCCGTGAGAGACAGATGGGAAGGGAAATGTGATACGTGCATAGGAACGGAAAAGAGGAGAGAGACAATGCTAAAGATAAGAAAAAAAGAGGGAAAATATAATAATGGAAGTATGTTAATAAACAAAAAAGTTCGTTGTGACACTGACGTTCTGTAGTTGTGTGCGTGCGTGTGCGTGTGCGTGTGTGGGGTGTGTGCACGGAGGGGGGAGTTAACCTCTTCCTCCTCTCTCCCCCTTCTCCCTCGAACTCTACCTCCTTCGCTCTCCCCCAACTCTCCCTCTCCCTCCCTCGCCTCTCCCTATCCCTCTTTCCTATCTCTCTTTCCTCCCCCTTATCCCATATCCTTAACTCGATCACGTGACACTGAGACAAGCGTTCACTATCCGGAATGAGATTATTAAAACCCATGACTGATTCGGATATCCTTTCTCGAGTTTTTATCAT
Source organism: Penaeus japonicus (assembly GCF_977035675.1). Taxonomy (NCBI): domain Eukaryota; kingdom Metazoa; phylum Arthropoda; class Malacostraca; order Decapoda; family Penaeidae; genus Penaeus; species Penaeus japonicus. Next base: position 23,484,515 of record NW_028234408.1, read on the forward strand.
CCTGATGAACGTTTGACTTTGCACCACGATTCGTTCATCGGCCATTGGCAGACATGCCTATTTTTTAAGAATATCGTCATATTGTTGCTTCCATAATTAGTAGTTGTAACAGTAGTGGTAGTAGTAACTGTAGTGGTTATTGATGTTATTGAGTAGTAGGGAGTAGAAGTAGTATCATTATCAATTATCATGTGCTATTATGAAGATGTATTTGAGAACTGTGCACTCGGCGCGTCTATTTACGAACGATACACCCAGCCGTGGTCAATTTAAGCATAGTGCACTCAGCCATGATCACTGTAAGCACAGTACACCCAGTCGTGATCAATTGAAGCATAGCCCACTCTGCCATGATCAATGAGAGCACAGTACACCCAGCCATGATCACTGTAAGCACAGTACACCCAGTCGTGATCAATTGAAGCATAGCCCACTCTGCTATGATCAGTGTGAGCACAGTACACGCAGCCGAAACCAGGTAATATCACAAGACATGATGTGACCTTTGGATGTGTGGGGAATTAGGGCAGGTCATGCGATAATCATGTCTCCCGGAAACTGCTTGCACTTTAAAAGACACGCTGTAGCCCAGTCTCTCGTCGAAGGCCTGGACAATCCCCATCATGATATACAACGTCTACTAAGAAAAGGTGGTGCCGCTCTTCCTCCATGAGTGATAACTCCGACGTCTGACTGACTGATGCAGAAGGAGCCTAGAACGGCTGACATCCAGGTTAAGAGGCGGATGTGCCTTGAAATATCAAACAAAGGGATGTGGGAAAAAAATGAAGGCTATTTTATCAGTAAGGAAAAGATTTCCTGGGCACTCAAAGGTAAACCTGCAGCATTAAATCAGCATGATATTCTGGTCAGCAAAGACTGGAATCAGTGCTGCCTCAACTATGATTGGTGTATTAAAAGTTTCTTCGGTGGACTGCTGTGCCTGTCTGCAATGTATCTTTACGAGGCACTTCGGGCAGAATCCTGTGATGCTTGGTGGCCCAGGACAAGTCATGCACATCGATGAATCATGCCTGCGGAGAGATCGCTTTGTCAAGAACGCCTTCGAGAGCATGTGCAACCACATTGAAGCTCATGGCTAGCAAGTATAAAACTGGGCACTGAGCTAAAGACGTTTATATATGATTTATACATGAATTCATGTTTTGTGTGTGTGTGTGTTTTTGAGTAGGGAATAAACGTTTGTCTGTGATATACTTATTTTTTTATATATGCTATCACTTCTTTCGTACTGCGGGGCATCACCATACGCTACTGCTGCTTCTACTATTTTCTACTACTACTAATATCACTGTTATAATTATCATTATCACTATCATAATAAATGTCATCAGAATATAATGCTCATTATTACTACCATTTTTATTATCAACATAACCATCAGTGGTAGCAACAGTATCAGCATTACTATACGCATTCTAATTATTATTTTGCTTATAAAATGTGACGTAGACACAACAAGAACGGAATAAAAGTTATTTCGATCCCGAGATGAATTCCTTGTCGGACGAAGAAGAAACCGATCTCGAAAAGTCATGACTTCTATTCCGCTCCTACTGTGAACGCGCGTTGCAGTGTTCGTAGGAGCTTATAATCACTAATCAGTAGTATGTAAATGGGTTGATTTTCTACCTCCTGAAACACCTGCTAATATCTACTCCATAGTATCTGCCGCTACATAATTTTTTGAGTATACCTTCAACCCCGATCTAAATTTCCCCTTAATTTACTGCTCTTCTCAAACACAATCCATCGGCAGTTATAAACCACAATAACCTCTCATTTGCCATGCGCTATATTTTTCTACAGTCATCGGCACACAGCCAGGCGAAATTAGCCCCGCCCCCTCCTCACACCTTTTCCCTCTCTATCCATCTAGAAACGTGGTTGTGATTGGTTTCGGATATGTAGGGGGCGTGGCTAATTTCACTTGATATTTTGCCAGTGACTAAAAACCATCAGGATACAGGTTATTCCCATCCTGCTATAAGTAGGATCTGTGTAGCGGGAAGAGGAGAATGAAGGAACAGGAATTGGGGGGAGAGGGAGGAAAGAGAGATACAGAAGAAAAATAGGAAGAAAAGTATAAGGGGAGTGGGAGAGGAGGAAGGGCTGTGAGAGGCAGATGAGGGAGAGGCGGGGGAGGTAGAGGAGAAAGGGGCGGAGGAGGGAGAGGGAGAGAGTGATTGACACGTTCTAAGGATATTAAAGGATGTTCGTTGATCCTTCTAAATCTATCTACAGGAGCTGAGACTGATCCTCCCCCTCCCCCAAGGATGTCGCGCAGTGTCTTCTGGGTCGTCTCCTTGGCGCCTGCTTGAAAGGACGGAGCAGGAGGCGAGGAGGAGGAGACAGAGGGAGAGGGGAAGAGATGGATGAGA
>NW_028234408.1:23525746-23530746 GCF_977035675.1 Penaeus japonicus
CCTGGAAGGTGCCCACGGCACTCTCTCCTGTTAATGTGTCGCCCTCAGCAGGGGAGCTATTCCTAGGAGAACTGTACAAAGATCCCTTAGAAGGGATTTTTCTCCACCGCCCTAACTCCAGTAACTCCTCACTTGCCTCGTGCTAATTTGGTGCAGCAGAATGCAAGCACCCTTCTCTGTTAGACCACAAGTAATGCCTTCGCACCAGCTTTCACTCCTCTATAGTTCAAACACGTGCAACATCCCCCAACCGACCTATGTTTGTAGTCTCTGATCGTGATAGTATCACATAAGTACTCTAGAGCTGAAGCGCCCTGCTTCTCAGCCACTTCGAAAGAAACCAGGAAGTGGAGGGGATGGATCAGGCAGTTAGAAAATACCATTAAGCCCGCAAACTGATGAGGCTTTGAATTCGTGCTGCAAAAGGCAAAATTGTAAGAGGGCAGGCTGATTAATAAAATCATCAATTCACCACCAATCCTTTGATGACATCCACACATGGTCTGATTTTTCGCCAAAAGATACGGCCAAAAAAATTTAGGGGAAACATGTTCTGCTGACTTCTTTACAACTTTTATATGAAGTACGGATGATGGCTGGTCACGCACCTCTAGATTTTTATTCTACCCTTGGAGGGGATGGCCTATCAGGTTACCGAGACCATCGGGAAGCAGTTGGCAACCCCAGAGGCATTAATACGGAGGGATGTTTCTCCAGGGGGATTGCCGGGTTGGGTTAAGGGAACTTCTTGCCCTAAAGGAAGGTGAATTCTGTGCAGTCCTTAGACTGAGGCTGCGTCAAAAGACTGTTGGAATGCTCGAAGTGGGCATAAGGAATGATGATGAGCCACCTAAGCTCCATGCAGCACCTTGCAGGGGGAGAAAATTGCGGAAGTCTTCACGGGATTACCTCCACGTCCAATACGTCGGAGAGATCAGCCTTCTACTTCTAGTTTCTTGCTGGGCAGGTGTCCGTCGACGAAGGCCCATTTTTTCGTAGAGAGTGCCCTTTCAAGAACACCAGGTGGAGAGGCTCCAGCACCTCTGGTATCGGAAGGAGCCAAAAAACAGGGCCTATTTCCGAGAGCCACCGCAATATTCTCAGCGAACGACAGTGATCGAGGCTGCGGTCCGCAGTGACTTCGAGTAATGACATCGTTGCACAAAGGGACCTCTGTGGGAGACCTCTTGTCAAAAATCAGAGTTCATGGCATTCTGTGACAGCTTTTGTGGACATGGATTCTGAAGTCACTCTCTTGAAATTGGAAATTGCCAAGTCCATAACTCCAAAGAGAATTCATCACAAGTTCGTGGACTTCGGGGGTGTGTCAGGTCGAACGCTTCGATAGCCATCCTCTGAATGGATGTGGAGCTTTCTTGGGTAACGGCAGAAAGATCCCGGTCAGTGCCATCACAGGGTGTTTGTGGTGGAGGTGTTGATTTTCCAGGGGAAATATTAATTGGAATGGTTTTCTTAAGAGAATTTGCTACAGGGCTAGTCATAAATAGCCTCAGAAGACATTACCTGAGACTTGGAGTGTGTGACTCTCCTGTTGCCTACACTGAAGGACCTTCAATTGGGTATCACCAGTGTATTAGAGTACATCTGCCTGAACATGGCCAGATGTTGCCGTTAGGAGGACCACCCAATGCCAATTCAGTGTGGTCGGTATGTCACTGTGACTATTCTGAAACGTTTTAATAACACAGAAGTTATCATCGAGGGAAGCCAAAGATAAAATCATTGTGCCTCGGACGGTGAATTATTACCCAAAGAATGAGTAGCTTCTGTTTGGGTTTTGTATGGTGGAACACGTCTGTATGCTGAAGAATGGCACGATGTTGCAAACTGTCAATTGTGCACAGAGATGAAGTTTCAGGAACCAGTCTAAGGAGCCAAAGCAAGCTTGGGAACAGGCACAAAGGAACCAAGCGTCAGAAGCCTCACCGTCAAGAATTTGAACCACGTGGACGATGTGTCCCTGTCACGCATTCAGTTTTGATGAAGAGGTGAGTTTGATCTTGCTTTTGGTCAGGTTGACTTTGGAGTATGATGATAATGATTTCGTTGTATTCCCTGAAACGAGCCTAGATGATCCTCAGACGGTTGTCAGTGTTGACATAGTCGAGAATAGGTCTCAGCTGAACCAGGACCTAAGTCATGTACTGATATTCAAGCGTCATGATATCCTTGCTTTATGGCTAATTATCCACGGTTATTCAGTGGATGACAAGTTCTCTTTAGGTACTGTGCAAGGTAGCCAGCACCAATCCCTACACCATGGAAACCAAGCCTCTCTGTACCCGTCAATGGTCTACCTGCGTCGGTTCATGCAGAAGAAAGACAGGAGTGTGATGACATGCTTGACACAGGTGTCATTGAGACAGCACTCACCTTGGCTCTCTCCTGTTGTTCTTGTAAAGAAGAAGGATGGCACAGTGCGATTCTGTGTTGACTACCGACAGCTCAATTCTGTTACAATAGCAGATACCTATCCTCTACCAAGGATTGACGAACTGGTTGATGAATTGAGGGATACAGCAGTATTCTCCCTGCTCGATAGTCGGAGTGCTTATTGGAGTATCCCAGTGGCACCAGAGGATAGGCCTAAGACAGCCTTCAGCGATGGTTATCGCCTCTTTCAATGGCGTCGTATGCCTTTTGGTCTCTCCACAGCCCCAACAACTTTTCAAAGAACTATGAATGCTGTACTAAGTCCAGTTCTGGGCAGGCATACTTTAGCATATCTTGACGACATTGTGATTTACAGCAAAAATTTTGAAGAACACCTCCACCATCTAAAAGAAACCTTAGATATCCTCGATTGTGCTGGATTCAAACTCAATGTAACCAAATGTGATTTGTTGTGCAAAAATTTTAGATTTCGTGGTCCGTGTCACGGCCAATGGGATTTACCGACCCGTGATAAGTTCGAGCCATCTCAGAGATGCCACCCTCCAAAGACAGTTAGGGGTGTGCGAGAGTTCTTGGAGGCCTCTGGATTTTTCGCGAAGGCATGTGCCTAATTATGCCAACTGGCTATTCCACTGACCCAGCGGAGTAAAAAGGAACAAAAATTTAGGTGGACTAAAGAATGCCAAGATGCATTTCAGGCACTTAAAGGATCACTGATTAATGCACCATGGTTGCAGAACCCAAACTTTGATCCCCGATGCCAATTTGAAATCCATCGATGCCATCCCAAGTTGCCATTGGATGTTTTTTTGTTTTGATGCAAAGAGTAGGTCAGAATGCCACCACATGCTATAGCTTATTTTAGCAGGAAGCTGAGAGGCCCAGAGACGCGTAATCGCCACAGATGCAGAAGCCACTCAGTTGTTGAGAGTGTACGGGCTTTTGACCCTTATTTTTGTTGGGCCATAAGTTTACAGTTTACACTGACCATCGACCTTGGTTTCTTTGTATTTACAAAACAACTTAAGTCCGCCACCGAATGTCTAGGTGGGCTTATGAACTTTCATGCTTAACATTCCAAGATCCTAGTCAAAGCCTGGTACCTCCGCATCACGACCAATATGCTAAGCCGAAACGTTGCTCTGTGTGTAGTATGACCCGACCCAAAGACTTCGGTCTGAACACGGAAGATCCTATGTGCTGGACATGAGCATACTTAGAAGTTAAAGCGTTCCTCAAGAAAACCACCACTCTCCCCTGTGAGTTCGAAGCTTCAGTTTGAGGCCCTTTATCATGTAAGAACACTGCCGATAGAGTTGTGAGTCAGCTTTTGTCCAAAACACCTGTCGCAGAAGTCTATAAAGTTTCTAAATCATCAACCCTTAGCCGCTCATCCTGGGGTTTACAGACTTTTGTCAAGTTGAAGGACATGATTGCTTTCCTAATATGCTCCGGCATGTAAAGAATACTGGCAGCATGTGATGCATGCCAACGACGTAAGGGTATCCTAAAAACTCCGTTAGCAGGTGCACCTGAGGTATCGATTCCTCCTTGAGAAAGTGAGTGCTGATCTATTGAACTTGGATAACCCAGCTGGATAATAATACTGCCTATCATCGTGGATCATTTGACTAGAAATGTCCATATTATCCCTCGAAACTAAGGATTCAACCTCAGGCTGATGCCGATGTTTAAGAATTTGTTACTGTGTTTGGTCTCCACGTCTCATAAAACAGATGGAGGTCCTGAGTTCACAACCCGTGTTTCCTAGAATTGCCGTTTGTTGCAAAGTAAGTCAACTTTAACGACTGGCCTATCATCCACAACTAACGGGATGGTAAACGAGAAACGGCGGTTTGTAAAAGATGCCAGCTTCACTTGCCAACTCAGCACCACAATGGAACATCGATTCCTCAATAGGCTACACTTAAGAGGCAATTCATCGGAATCAGGAGACCAAGCCGTTATACTTAAGGACTGGCCACCATGACAATTTCCTGTTGTCTAACTATTGTACTATCCAACAGCCAGCATCCAGCAATTCTTCCATGATGCTCTCAGAATTTGCTCGACAGTGAGCACTTAGACTAAGAAAACGGCAAGAGAGAGAGGAAACTGACTATAAGACAGGCAGCCCATACCAAGCCCGCTTTGAGAAGGACATCTTGTTACTTTACAGGGAACCGTGTCCGTAAAATTATGACTGACAAGTTCTCAACCCACGATGGGCAGGCCTCAACGTATACATGAAGAAAATTGGGCCTGAACTTTCTACATTTTCTGGCTGAAAATAAGTCTCCCGGCCCATTTTCCCGAGAGACAGTGTCAATTTCAATGACCTTCAAACCTTTCGAGTCTTGTTAAGTCACTTAACCCTGATCTCTAATGATGAATATGGTCCAATAAGGGAATCCACTGTTGGATAAGGAGGCTGAGCCAGAAGTGATGCTGCTTGCAATCCTGTCCCTTATCAGTCCTCATTGATTGGTTTGTAAATAGAATTTTTTGTGTAAACTATACTTACTTTCTCTTAAAGTTTATGTCTTATTTCAATTACTGCGAGATTTTTTTTTTTTTATGTTTTA
>NW_028234408.1:23545746-23558246 GCF_977035675.1 Penaeus japonicus
ACATTACTTTATTTATTTTTTATTTATTCTATTTTTTTATCTTTTATTTTTTGTCGCGCTCTAAAAGATAAAATTACAATAATCCTGCACCGACACTCCCTTTCCTTGAAATGAAAAAAAAAGAAAAAAAGGACAGGGTGGGGGGGGGGGCGTGTCTATCCCATGATCCTCAAACCGCACCACTTGTTGCAACTTGATTTCAAAATTGCATCATCAATCGGGTCATAGGTTCGGATTATTCCTTTATTTTCCTCCTCTCGTTGACACATTGTTTGTACGTAAGTGTTTTATATCTTAATTTGATCTTTTTATCTTTTTTTTATGGTAGTGGAAGTGTTTTTGCTTGTCTGAACATCTTACGACTTATCTGTTCCTCTTTTATCTATTGTGAATGAAACATTGCGTGTCGCTATATCTATTCAACTATATGTTTATCTGCCAATCTATCTCTCTCTTCATTATTTTTTTTTCTCTCTCTCTCTTTTTCATCTCTCTCTCTCTCTCTCTCTCTTCTCTCTCTCTCTCTCTCTCTCTCTCTCTCTCTCTCTTATGCATATATGCGTAGTGTGTAAATCTTATCTTAGGGAAGACAAATATAACCAGAAATTATCCATTCTGACCCCCTCACCCTCCACGCTACCTCAGGCTTATCCACACCTCAACATCAAATCCTATCTTGTCCTCCACTCCCCCCTCCCTCTCTTTTTTCCACTCTTCTCCCCTCCCCTCTCTACCCACTCTTACCTCTCTCTCTCCTCCCCCCACACTTCCCCTCTCCCTTCTCACCCCCTTCTCCTCCTCTCCCTCCTCTTCTCCTTCTCTCCCCTTTCCCCCCTCTCCCCCCTCCTCACCCTCTACCCCCTCTTCCTCCTCTCTCTCCTCCTTCTGCTCCTCCCTCTTCTTCTTCTTCTTCTTCTTCTTTTACCTCTTTTTAATCCTTTTTTCTCTACCTCCTGCGACCCTTTGCAAAACATAAAGAAGGAGAGAGAGCTAGAAGGGGAGATAAAGAAGATGGAGAGGAAGAGAAGAGAGAGAGAGAAAGAGAGGGGGGAGAGGGAGTGGGTGAGTAAATGGATGGAAGGAGAGAAATGGAGGATAGAAGGATAAACACATGGGTGAATGGATGAAGGGAGGGATAGATAAACATAGTGGGAGAGAGAGATAGATGAGGAGGAAAGGAGAGAGAGAGAGAGAGAGAGAGAGGGAGAGAGAGAGAGAGAGAGAAAGAAAGAGACAGAGAGAGAAAGAGAGAGAGAGAGAGAGTGAGAGACATGTGATATGACCCTTGTAACCTTCATGGGAGCGACACAGGCATCTGAACTGCGCACCACCACAATCTCTCCACCTCCACCCCCTCCACATCACAGCAAACTCCACCGCCTGCTTCGCCCCTCCCCCCTCCCCCCCCACCGCCCAACCCCAAACCTCCCACCCCCACTTCATTTCTACATCTTCCTTCTTCCTCCTAATCCTTCCTCCTCCTCCTCTTCTTCTTCCTCTCCTTAATCCTACAATTCCCCCACCCTGCTTTTTTTTCCTCCTCCCCCCCCCCCCCTCCTCCTCCTCCTCTTTTTTCTCCCATACCCACTATCTCTACTATCCTTGCCACTATTTTTCCTCTGTTCCTCCTCTTACCGCACTCTTCCACCTCCCCTTCTCTTCCTCCTCTTCTCCAACCACTCTTCTAAAAAATATATAATATCCTCGCTTCCTCATCACTCGCCACACCGCCCACCGCCCACCGCCCAAAATCCACCCGCAGCGTTGATTTCTCGCCGCGTGACTCATCCCTCCCTCCATCCCTCCATCCCTCCGTCCCTCCTTCCCCTCAACGCATTCCCTGAGCGCCCTCCGCTATCGGCAGCTTTCACGCGGCAGCTTGCGAATGCGTAGTTGCTCGTCTTACTCCGACTCACGTGACCGCTTGTATGCTCGGGTCACGTGCTCGTGTCGGCGTGTGACGTCATGACTCGCATGCCAAAACGGCAGCCGCTTCTCACAGGGGTGTGCTTTCTCGAGAGCTTGCTTTGGGCTTGCTTGACTTGCTCTTGCTGCCTCTCGCTCTTTCTCTTTCTCTTTTTTCGTCTCTCTCTTTGTCTTTATCTCTCTCTCTCTCTCTCTCTCTCTCTCTCTCTCTCTCTCTCTCTCTCTCTCTCTCTCTCTCTCTCTCTCTCTCTCTCTCTCTCTCTCTCTCTCTCTCTCTCTCTCTCTCTCTCTCTCTCTCTCTCTCTCTCTCTCTCTCTCTCTCTCTCTCTCTCTCAAACACGAATAACAGGTATACACACTCACACACACGCACACACACATACACGAACACACACAAGCACACATATAAACGCACTCATGCACACCGCGTATCCACACACACACATATACATACACGTGGGAAGCCGGGTGTATAAATTTACATAATCAACTAATTTATGTTTCTTTGTCGTTTTTTTCCTTCTCTTGAAGTAGGACCTTCAAACTTGACTCGCCTCTGTCGGTTGTCTTTTTGCTTGAGTTTGAGAACGACTCGTCTCTCTCTTTTAGTCTTTATCTCTCTCTCTCTCTCTCTCTCTCTCTCTCTCTCTCTCTCTCTCTCTCTCTCTCTCTCTCTCTCTCTCTCTCTCTCTCTCTCTCTCTCCTCTCTCTCTCTCCCCCCCCCCCTCTCTCTCTCTCTCTCTCTCTCTCTCTCATACATTTGATTTTAATAAAGACTCCTTTCTCCTCCTATTTATCTCTATCTCTCTCTTTCTCATCCTAATCATTCTTCTTCTTCTTCTCTTTCTCGGCTTCTCCATTTCCCTCACTCTCTCTCTATTCTCTTTTTCTCTCTCCTATCTTTAGTTTATTCTCTCTCTCTCCTTCCTCTCTCTCTCTCTCTCTCCTTCTCCCTCTCTTTCTCTCTCTCTCCTTTTCTCTCTTTTCTTCTCTCCTTCTCTCTCTCTTCTCCCTTTCCATCCTACTCTTCCGTTACTCTCTTTTTTTCCTCTTCACTCTCTCTCTTCTCTCTCTCTCTCTCTCTCTCTCCTCTCTCTCTCTTCTCTCTCTCCTCTCCTCTCTCTCTTTTCTTCTCCTCCTCCTCTTCCTTCATCTTTCTTCTCCTCCTCCCTCCCTTTCATTTTCTTCTTCTTCTTCGTTTTCTCTTCTTTTATCTCTCTCCTTGTTTTTTCTTACTCTTTTTCTCTTTCCTCCTCTTCTTCCTCTGTTTCTTCATTTTCTCTTTTGCTTCTCTAATTATCTTTCTCTCTTTTTTATTCCTTGTTACTTCATTAATCTCTTTGCTTTCCTCTCTTCCCTTTTCTCTTTTTTTCTTACTCTTCACCTTCTTTCTTCTCCCTCTCCATTCTGTTTCTCCCTTCCTCTGCTGTTTTCTCATTTCTTATTCTCCTCATTCTTCTCCTTCTCTATTATCTTCTCTTTCATCATTTTCTGATCTCTCCTCCTTCTTCACTTCTCTTTCCTTTCTCTCTCCTCCTTTTTTTCATTTTGGTCATCGCTTTATTCTACTTATACTCCTTTATCCCCCTTCCTTCTCGTCTTATTATTATCATCATCATTATTATTCCTCTCTTTTATTTATTTGCATGTTATCTTCCCCTTAAATTACTTTCAGTGTTAGCTTTTCCTCTCTCTCTCTCTCTCTCTCTCTCTCTCTCTCTCTCTCTCTCTCTCTCTCCCTCTCTCTCTCTCTCTGTGTTATTTCCTCTATTATTCCTTTTCCACTTTCCTCACCTCCTTCGCCACTCCTTGTTCCCTTCTTATTCCTGTTTCTTTCTCCTCATTCTTCTTTTCTCTCCCTTCGTGACTGAAACAGAATTATCGTAAGAAGAGGAAGAAGAAGAAGAAGAAGAGCAATAGAAGAAAAAAAAGAGTAAAAGAAAAGAAAGAAGTAAATGAATAAAAGAAAATGAACAAGTAAAAGAAGAGAAAGGAGAAAAGAATAAGAGGAAAAAAGGAGAAGAAATAAAAAAGTAAGAATTAGGAAGATAAATTTTTCAGGGAATATCTTCAAGCACGATTGTATGTTTGGACGTGTTTACACTTCACACGCCGTGAATCCTGGCATATTGCAATGGAGAGAAAGGGAAAAGGAGAAGGAGAGACAAGGAGGGAGTGCGGGAGAGAAGGGAGAACGGAGAGAGGAGGGGGAGGAGGGGAGGACGGAGAGAAGGGGGGAAGGTGGGGAGGACGGGAATGAGGGGGGAAGGAGGGGATGAGGGAGCGAAGGAGAGTGGAAGGGGTAGAGAAAGAGGGGAAGAAGAGACGGGAAGGGAGGGGGGAAGATTCATGAGGAAGGAGAGAAAAAGGGAGAGAAGGGGGGAAAGGAGAGGAAGAAAGAGAGAAGGGAGGGGGGAGGGGAAGGGGACTAGTGAGAGAGATAGAGAGGTTAAGGCAGGGAGGTAGATATTCAGAGGAAAGGAGGGAGAGATAAAGGGAAAGAGAAAGAGGGCTATCCAGGAAGGAGAAACGAGGAAGACAAAGTATAGAGAAAGAGAGAAAGAAAGAGAAATCCAAGTGAGCGAAGGGAAGAAAGAAATGAGGGAGTGGGAGAGAGGGGGGAGAGAGAAGGAAGGAGGGCGAAAAGCAGCCAAGAGACAATTTGTCAGAAGGACTAAAGGAAAAAAATAAGACAGAGGAAGCGAGAAAATGTATTACAGATAAGTGAGTGTAGGAAAAATTGTGTCAAAGAATCAGCAGATGTTATCATTCACTGCTTGGCCACATCTTCCACCTGGTTTACGAGAGAGAGGTCAAGGGAGGTCTCGTCGGCATGAGTGAATTCGAGTTTGCTTCGTCGACGTCGTGTGAATATTGCATTTGAATAAGCTTCTGCTGATTTGATGGCCAAGCCATTCATTCGTGCAATGAATGGTATTCTCATCAGTATTTATAATGACGCTGTCTTGACGATTGGTGCCTTCTGAACAATGAGATGTAATTCCTGTTCGATCAAATACATGACTGTGAAGATGCAGTAGCTGAAAGATGCAAAAAAATTACATGCGCTTCCTTTTCCGTCTGGGTTTGATCAGCAGAGCTTTATTTGGTGTCTTTCTAACTTAGTCTGATGTCTTAGTCGTAGTCTAAGTTAGTCGGGTGATAACAAAGGGTTGTCCGAGAAATTCTTTACTATAACTCAGCCGATAATGTATCAGTTGGTCTGAGTAAGAAATAGTATAATAGATTACTTGGGTTCTATGTAGATAAAAGGTATGCATGAGTAACTTTATAACGCAGGAGATATAATGAATGCGTTTCAATCAAATCTTCATCAGAATTATATTGCTCAAACGAAACTATGAAGTTAGTCTGTCTCAGCTATATGTTTACCTACATATGTCACAAAGATCTCTCTTAAAAGGGTTCCTCAAAGGAGACTGTAACGTTGGACAACTGCCCAGCATCATTACAGGAGGAAATTCAGTTTGCACACGTTTGCATAGTACAGCCAACAGCCAAGTTGAAAGTCGTTCATCGCCTATGGTGAGCCTGAGCCTCAGACAGAGATTGGAGTGATCAAAGTCTTGAATTCGAATGCCGAATCCGATTGAATGGGGATTGGTAATGTGTGAGGGGAATGGGAGATCGGATCCTCATATCCCATATAGTCGTCTTTCTGATCAGTAACCTCATACTTTGGGACCGATTTTCATTTTGTCACCTTACGCATGTCTCAAGGTAATTCTGGTGATAAAATCGCTCCTATATACCTTTTTACATCTCCTTTCATGAGATCTAAGAATGAGTAGAACAGCTTCGTCTATTTGACCTAAGAGAGAGAAAGGTCAGCTAAGTGGCTGAAGAAATGGGGGGAAAACAATGGCATTCTAAGCACAAAGATGAAGTCGCTGAACAAACCAAAATTGTACCGTCGTGTTTTATGTGATCTCGGTGGAATTTCAAGTATTCAAGTTACAAAATTAGGAAAAGAGTTCGGGTAGTTATCAAATGAAAAAAAAAAACAGTATATCAGAAATATTTCTACAACTATGGTGTAAGTCCGAGTACTCAGAACTGTTGTTTGAAGGAAACGAGGCACCAGACGCGGTAAATTCATCAGGACTTACAAGATATTTATAAAACCTCGTTCTTAAAATAAACCCAGCGTCGTAGAGAGAGGACGTCATATGAACGTAGATCGAGCATAGACCTTGCATAGGCTAATGCCATCCCGGATTTGCCTGTTTACGGACGTTTATTTATTCTGGAACATGGGTGCGTGCGTGATATGTGTGTGTGCGTATCTCTCGTTTGGGAACTTTCCCCCGATAGCTATTTCCTTTTCTTTATCAAGGTTTAGGAGGAAAATTTCCACTGTAAGCATGCGCGCGCGGACGTGTGTGGTATGTGTGTGTGTGTGTGTGTATGTGCGTGTGTGTGTATGTATGTGTGTGTGTGTGTGTGTGTGTGTGTGCATGTGTGTTTACAGAGAGTGAGAGGGGGGGAGGGGGGAGAGACCCATTAGCATATCATGTTGCATGTATACCAAAGTACCAGTGTTGTTATGCGCTGCCCTCCATATAGAACGTGTGTCCACGCAAGCAAAAATACATATATATAAACCTAACGGAGTGACCATGCACCACTCGCCCAGGCCCTTGCTTGCCCCTGCCACGGCGCGGGACTTTCCTCGCAGTACTCGGGCTCGGCGGAGAATTCCGTCGGCGGCGGGACAGGACAGGCTCGGCCGCGCTGCTGGAGGCGCAGGAGGAAAGGGCTCTTCTTTTAAGCCAGGGGTAGCAATATCTTATCGTTGTTGTGTGTGTTTATATATACATATATATATATATATATATATATATATATATATATATATATATATATATATATAGAGAGAGAGAGAGAGAGAGAGAGAGAGAGAGAGAGAGAGAGAGAGAGAGAGAGACAGAGAGAGAGAGAGAGAGAGACAGAGAGAGAGAGAGAGAGAGAGAGAGAGAGAGAGAAGTGCAATAGGAAGGGGTTTGAATTTAAATTCATATGCATCAATATATTATTGTGTCTATATGTTATATATGTGTGTACACACACACACACACACACACACACACACACACACACACACACACACACACACATATATATATATATATATATATATATATAATATATATATATATATATATATATATATATATATATATATATGTATGTATTGTTGTTGCTGCTACTATTATCATCACCATCAATATCATTAGTACCATTATTATCATCATTATCATTATTGATGTTATCACCATAGTCATTATTTTCTTTAACTATGTTATCCTTATGTTATTATCATTACTATATATTTGTGTATTCATTATCATTCATATTTTTTATCGTCATTAGTGTCCCAATTAGGAACAAAATTGTAATTATTATTATTGTTATTATTAATTCCATAATAGTAATTATTTCTATGATCACTGATATTACTTTAACCTTGTCATTATTATCCTCATTATCATTATCATCGTCATCATCATAATAGCATTATCATTATTATTATTATTATTATTATTATTATTATTATTATTATTATTATTATTATTATTATTATTATTAGTAGTAGTAGTAGTAGTATTAGTATTATTATTATTATTATCATCATTATTACCATTACTGTATCATATCATTATCATCATCACTATTCTTACATTTATTACCATTCTCATTATTATCGTTGCAACCATTATCGCTAGGATTAGTGATGACATAATTGTTGCCATTATAAACATCGTCATTCATAGCACTATCATTATTATCATTATCATCATTATAATTATTGTTGTTATTCTTATCATCATCATCATCATCATCATTACCGCCAGTATTGTTACCATCATTATTATTATGATTACCATCATGATAATTGTTATATACATCATCATAAATAATTATATTATCATTATCATGTTAATGACAGTACTGATAAGGATAATAATATTGGTAATGATAAGGATAACTATAACAACAAGAACAGCAATGATGGTAATAATAATGATAAAGATAATAATCATAATGATGATAATGATAGTGATGATGATGATATCAATGATAATTATGATAATGATACTAAAATGATAATAGTAATGATGAAAATATAGTTATAGTAATATCATTAATAATAATAATGATAATAATGATAATAATAATAATAATAATAATAATAATAATAATAATAATAATAATGATAATAATAATGATGATGATGATAATGATAATAATAATGATAATAATGATAATAATGATAATAATAATAATAATAATAATAATAATAATAATAATAATAATAATAATAATAATAATAACAATGATAAAGACCATAATTGTAAAGATAGTTATAGTAACAATCATGATGTGACAAGAATAATAGTTATGATAATAGCAAAAATAATGATAAGGACGAAATAACAATAATAACAACTATAATCATGATGACAATAGTAGTGGTAATAATGATGATAATGGTAATAATAACCATTATCATGATTAAGATATTGATCATAAATATGATAGTGATAATGGTATTAATAATAATGATAATAGTAATAATAGTAATGATAATGATAATGATAATAGTAATAATAGTAATGATAATGATAATGATAATATTAATAGTAATAATCATAAAACAGTGATAATGATACTATTGATAATGATACTACTACTAATGATAATGAAATATTAATAATCATAAAGATAATGATAATAATGATAATCATATTGATAAAAGTAATAATAATGATATTAGCAAAGACAATGGTAAAAGGAAAAATCCCCAGATACGAAATTCACATAAAAATAACCACAAAATAAGCCAGTAGCAAGCCATACCCCGTCGAAAAAGCCAGGAGTAAATGATAAGGCACCAGCCATACAATAAGCCAGTAGTAAGTAGTAAGCCACCAACCATGAAATAGGCCAGTAGTAAGTAATTTACCATACGCCATAAAGTCAGTAATAAGACACCAGCCAAAGAAGAAGCCAAGTGTAAATGATAAGCCATAAAATAAGCCAGTAGTAAGTAATAAGCCACTAGTCATATAATGAGCTATACGCCTTAAAATAAGACAGTAATAAGTAATGATCCATACGCCATAAAATATGCCAGTAGTAAGCCACCAGCCAAAAAATAAGCCAATAATAAGTAATATGACATACACCATACACCAGGGAAAGTGATAAGTTACCAGCCCTATAATAAGCCAGTAATAAGCAATAAGCCATACGCCATAAAATTTGCCATGAGTAAGTAATAAGCCACACGCCATAAAATAAGCCAAGAGTAAGGAATAAGCCATACGGTATATGATAAGCCACGAGTAAGTAATAAGCCACACGCCATAATATAAGCCAAGAGTAAGGAATAAGCCATACGGTATATGATAAGCCACGAGTAAGTAATAAGCCACACGCCATAAAATAAGCCAAGAGTAAGGAATAAGCCATACGGTATATGATAAGCCACGAGTAAGTAATAAGCCACACGCCATAAAATAAGCCAAGAGTAAGGAATAAGCCATACGGTATATGATAAGCCACGAGTAAGTAATAAGCCACACGCCATAAAATAAGCCAGTGGTAAGTAAGTTTGTCCGAAAAGCGGAGCCAGTCCGTCAGTCCTTATTCCACAGTCGTCTCCTCAGCCAAGCCCCTTCCCTTTTTGAAGCTGGGCAGCCGTGGCTGGCTCCCTTGATGATATCATTAACGACTATCATGTGACAATGATAATGGATAAAAGGAAGAGAGACAGAGATAAAAAGGAAGATTGTTTGTCTAGATAACCGTTTTATCGCCTCCTTTTTTAGAGAGCTGCCTGTTTTGCTGCTTGCTTTGTATGACTGCACGCGCGTGTACCTGTTCGGCATGACTGCAAAGTACTTGCTGGTTGCTGGTTGACGTTGTGGGAGGACGGCGAAAGCGTCTAGATAGGAGGCTAAGATCTGGCTGTCAGCTAATAGTTCTGCTTTTCTTATACGGGAACAGCTGGACTTGCCAGTTGTAATGCAGTGTCTGTTATTTTCCATGTTGCAATGTTGTCTCTATATGTGCATATTGATAAACGTTTATATATATGTGTGTGTGTCTATATGTGTTTATGTGGAATTATGCATACACACACATACGCATACACACACACACACACACACATACAGAAAGGCACGTACGCACACAAAACGCACATACATATATATGTATATATATATATATATATATATATATGTGTGTGTGTGTGTGTGTGTGTGTGTGTGTGTGTGTGTGTGTGTGTGTGTGTGTGTGTGTGTGTGTGTGTGTTAGTGTTAGGAGTTCCGCTCCTGTGTTTATAAGCCTCATGTATGCTTTCTTCTGTGTCTGTCGTTTCTCCTATTTTATGAAACGACAGGCGAGGCAAAGAGGCTGACATTTCGGTAACCTTTCCCACTTCGTAGGAAACATTTATCTCTCTATATATCAACATGAACGCTGGCATGCAGATATTCTTACTCAAAATTGTGGTATGACTTTTATTGATGCAATTCTGCTGGAGATGTTTTTTTGTTATTGCTGCCGTTGATAAATGATAATGATTATATCAATAATGATAATGTGACAATGATGATAACGATAATAAGGATGATGATCATGATGATGATGGTAATAAGGATACTAATGATAATGAAGACAATGTTACAATTAATAATGATAATGGTAGTGGTAATAACAATGATGATAATGATGATGATAACAGTAACGATAATGATAACAATAATAATCATCATCCTCATTAATTCATCATTTTCATCATTATCCATAGTATCATTATCATCATTATATCTTACATCTATGTCATCTTATTATTACCATTATTATTTATATCATCGTTGCCATTACTACAATGATAATTATCATTACTATTATTTTCATTACTACTATTTTTATTGTCATTGTTATCATTATTAGTAGTAACACTATTATTACTAGCATCATCATTATTTTCATTAGTATTATCATAATCATTATTATTCATTATTAATCATTATTATCAGTATCAATATCAGCACCATCATTATTATCAGTACTATCATTATTATCATAATCTTAATCATCACTGTGATCGTTATTATCATTTATTATAATTATAAGTATCAGTATTTCATCATCATTATCATTACTAATGTCATTATTATTTTACTACCATTATCATTATCATCATTATCATAATCATTATCATTATTATTATCATTATTATTATTATTATTATTGATACGTTTTTTTCCTATCTATGTTACTGGAATCTCAAAAAAAAAAAAAATAGGTTTGCATTTGAACAAAGGAGGTCCATTTCATAAAGACACAATCCAGTTGATTCGTTGCAATGCATAACGAGATTTTTGTCCTTGGGGAGAAACTGTTATTTCCTATTTGCTAAAGCCTAGATGTTTTGGGAAAATGGCAAAAAAATCCTTGAAAAATTGTTTTACAGTGACCAGGATAAGGATATTTCTAAAACACCTATTCCCATTGGGTGAAGTGACTGTCAGAATCATATAACATAGGATTCAAAAATATATTCCTTGAGTGTCCAAGAGAGGCCACAAATAAAGCGAGTTGTTGTTTTTTCACGATTTACATTAATATTGTAAATGACTTTCACGAATCGGCCCCCAAATATAGTCTCCCATCATGTTTTTATTATACGATCCTTGGTAGCGGCGCTTAAAGTCAAGTCTATCCAGGTGGACGCGAGTGTTCTACCATGTTCTAGAATTTATCAAGATGAGGTGTTTTATATTAATGAAATATGCCTTGTTGGCCTCGCACATTTTATCAGATGGAATCACCACAGACATGCTAAACTGCGTCTGCTGTGACAAATCCAGCTAGCAACGAGGACTTAGAGTGTATATACATCGACAGGTAGAGGTAAATTGAATTGTTAAGCCGACGTCCCCTGTATCTATGCTGCAAAAAAAATCTGAAAACTTTTAGAAATTTTCTAGAAAATTATACTTCAGCTCAGCGCTGAATCTGTCTGGAATGTACTGGAGAATAGGTCAATTTCAAAACATCATTATCCAGGTCACAAAAGCAGAGTTTGAAGAGAATGTTAGTCATTGTCTTTACCTTCTAGGCAGAAGCATTAAGGAAATAACACTTACTCAACAAAAGACAAAATAAAGTCCAAATTTTGTTATAGTGTGTTGTCTCTTGTGACGTTATTGTAATAACATATTACGTTTTTCAAATCACCTGGCGTGCATTCTTAAATTCGTTTTTTGCGCTCTCGATAGTATATATATATATATATATATATATATATATAATATCTATATATTATAATTATAAATATATTATATTTTTTTTTTTTTTTTTTTTTTTTTTTTTTTTTTTTTTTTTTTTTTTTTTTTTTTTATATATTTTCCTTTTTCATGTACCATTTTAACGCACACGAGTTCTAAAAATCAAATTCTGTCTTTCGATAAAGAACGATATTTGAAACTACAAAACAAATATATAAATGCATTAAAGGTTCTTAACCTTTTTAC
>NW_028234408.1:23585397-23590397 GCF_977035675.1 Penaeus japonicus
TTTTGCCCTCTTCACCTGAGAGCAAAGTGTCAAGGCGAGAACATAAACAGAGCCCTCTCTTGGGCAGTTCAAAGTGTTTTAAATCACACGCAAAAAATGATTCGATTTGTCTTTTATTGGCGGCCGCACGGAATGCACAGGCAAAAATAAGTAGCATATTTTACCATAATGAGCAACGGTATTAATTCAAAACAGAGATTCGCTGTTTTTTCCTTTTCGTCGACCCATAGAGGAAAGGTTTCTGAAACCATTTGTGGTCTTGTAAAAAATCGACAACGTAGGCGAGCGATCGGAGAGCAAGTAAATGGTAGGAATGTATTAAATGCAGGTGAGAGGGTGGTGTGAAGGCTACCTCTCCACTCTTTCCCCCTTCCAATGCAAAGCCGTCACCCCCCTCCCTCCCTGCTTCCATCTCAAGGCTCCCTCCCTCCCTCCCTCCTTCATTCCCTCCCTCTTTCCCTTCCTCCACCCACCCTCCCACACTTCATGCTTCCTCAGTGTCTGATGCTGTCGGAGTGGGAATGGGATCGGGGGTAGGGGTGGGGGTAGGGGTGGGGGTGGGGGTGTGAGTGTTGGGGACGGAAGATAGAGAATGGGGTGGGTGGGCGGTGGAGTCAAGGAAACTGAGGAAGATATTGGAAAATTCACTTCTCGATGTGTCTTCCTCTGCATTAAACTTCACGAACTTCTAATCTTTCTAGCTTTTGGCTTTCGTATTTCCCATCACGTTGAGTCTGTATGCTGTCTGCTCTCTCGCACATTTCTCTCAGAGAAAGGCTAAAAGCGTTATATATCCTCATGTTCTGTGTGCGTGCGTGTGTGTGACGTGTGTGTGTGTGTGTGTGTGTGTGTGTGTGTGTGTGTGTGTGTGTGTGTGTGTGTGTGTGTGTGTGTGTGTGTGCTTTTGTGTGTGCATGCAACACGAAAACACGTGTCTGCAAGCACGAAGACACTCATAGATCTACCTCTGACGTGTGACAACCGTTCGAGTCGCCAAATTCAAAGATACTTTTAGACAATTTGCTCTAATTTTAACTGCCTGCGGACGAGAGACAAGAAAATTCACACTTCAAACCTGTAATATTTAGATAAATATATCATGATGATCACGAAAAGAAAGAATATATATGAGAGAGTGTGGGTAAGAGAGGCAGACAGACAGAGACAGGGAGAGAGAGAGAGAAAGAGACAAAGAAGAAGAGAGAGGGAGAGATACAGAGAGAGGCCTGGCATGCAGAGACAGAGAGGAAGGGAGAGGGAGCTAGCGAGAGAGAGAGAGAGAGAGAGAGAGAGAGAGAGAGAGGAAGAGAGACAGAGAGAGAGCCAGGAAGGCAGAGACAGAGAGGGAGAGTAAGAGAAAGAGAGAGAGAGAGAAAGAAATAAAGAGAGAGAGGGGGGGGTAGGGAGAAAGAGAGAGAGAGAAAGAGAGAGAGAGAGAGAGAGAGGGAGAGAAAGACAGAGAAGCAGAGAGAGAGAGAGAGAGAGACAGAGAGAGAGAGAGGAAGAGAGACAGAGAGAGAACCAGAAAGGCAGAGACAGAGAGGGAGAGTAAGAGAAAGAGAGAGAGAGAAAGAAATAAAGAGAGAGAGGGAGGGAGAGAGAGAGAGAGAGAGAGAGAGAGAGAGAGGAATAGAGAGAGAGAGATAGAGAGGAACACACAGGGAACAAGTGAAAAAGTTAATGCTAATACTATAACACTATATAGAGAAAGAAAGAAACGAATTTTCGCGTGCATGTGTTCCAAGTGATATCATGTATTATCAAAAAAAAAAGAAAAAAAAAAAGAAAAAAAAAAAAAATATATATATATATATATATATCATAATACCAATAACAACAGGAATAATGGTTATAACAATGTCAACAGTTATTATCTTTTCATGTCATTATCATAATATTCATCGTTTTATATATACATGTGTGTGTGTGTGTGTGTGTTTATCACCATTATGATTATTATTGTTATTATCAATATCCCTATCATCATCATAATGATCAATAGGTCTGTTAGGGTCAATACTATGAATGTTGACTTTGTTTTAGCATTTTCAGTAGCATTTAGCATTATCATTATCATCGCTATTATTATTATTCCCATATTGAATATTGTTATTTTCATCATCTATATTTCTTCCCAATCTCTCATTCCTCTCTCCTTCTTCTTCTTTCTTCTTCCCTCCTTTCCTTTCTTTTCTTCACTCTGGATCCCTCCGCCTCCCCTCCCCTCCCCTCTCCTTCCCATTCCTCCTCTTATCCGTTTTTTTCCTTCTCCTCCTCCTCTCTTCTCTTACCCATTTCCCTTTTCTTCCCCTTCTATCTCTCCTCTTTCAACTCTTCCTCTCCCGTACCTGCCCCTCTCATTTTATTTCATTTTCTCCTCTCTTCCATTCCCTCTTCTCCTTTCCCCTCCTCTCCCCCTCCCCTCCTTCCTCCCCTCCTCATCCCTCCTTTGCTCTCCTCCTCCCCTCTTCCCTTCCTCCCCTCCTCATCCTTCCTTTTCTTCCTCCTCCCCTCTTCCCTTCCTCCCCTCCTCCTCCTTCCTTCTCTCTCCTCCTCCCCTCTTCCCTTCCTCCCCTCCTCATCCCTCCTTTGCTCTCCTCCTCCCCTCTTCCCTTCCTCCCCTCCTCATCCTTCCTTTTCTCTCCTCCTCCCCTCTTCCCTTCCTCCCCTCCTCATCCTTCCTTTTCTCTCCTCCTCCCCTCTTCCCTTCCTCCCCTCCTCATCCCTCCTTTGCTCTCCTCCTCCCCTCTTTCCTTCCTCCCCTCCTCATCCTTCCTTTTCTCTCCTCCTCCCCTCTTCCCTTCCTCCCCTCCTCATCCCTCCTTTGCTCTCCTCCTCCCCTCTTCCCTTCCTCCCCTCCTCATCCTTCCTTTTCTCTCCTCCTCCCCTCTTCCCTTCCTCCCCTCCTCATCCCTCCTTTGCTCTCCTCCTCCCCTCTTCCCTTCCTCCCCTCCTCATCCTTCCTTTTCTCTCCTCCTCCCCTCTTCTCTTCCTCCCCTCCTCATCCTTCCTTTTCTCTCCTCCTCCCCTCTTCCCTTCCTCCCCTCCTCATCCTTCCTTTTCTCTCCTCCTTCCCTCTTCCCTTCCTCCCCTCCTCATCCTTCCTTTTCTCTCCTCCTCCCCTCTTCTCCTCCTCCCCTCCTCATCCTTCCCGTCCTCTCCTCCCCCCCCCCCCGTCTTCCCTTCCTCTCCCCTCCCATCCCCTCCCCCCCTCCCACTCCCGAGTAATGTAAGTGCGAAATGAAGCAATGTTCTCAGCCTCTACCTAGGCGCATGAGTATATTAATCACCTTAATTTGATATCGAAGTATATCTTTTCTGAGGGGTGGAGAGGGGGGGGGGGGATTTACGTAAAATGGTACTAGTCACACGGGTAAGTATCTGCAGGAAAGGAAATATATATATATATAATTGTGAGTAATGAAGGTAGAGATTGCCTTGAGGTTTAAAAAACAAAATTCCTATCACCTTACAACGACCTTGTTTGCATAGCTGAAATGTTTGTTTACACGCACGCACCGGTTGCTTGCTAGCGCTACCCCATGCAAACTATCACTTGCTAGCATCCCCCCCCCACAACACCCCCCCCCCCCTTAGGCTTCGTCCCTTACCACCCCTTCCCGCGCATGCGCAGTAAGGTGGATTGTCATGCAACGCTCTGAAAGTTCCAAGGCCGTTCACAGCTGACATTTTCCTGGGGTGTTATTAGCGATAGCATTCTCATTAGCTATGTTGCTGTTTTATCATCGTCTTTTGCCACCATCATGTCAAAATATACCAATACCGAACAGTGGAATGGAGTGTTGATACCTACAAGGTGCATCATTTTCATTATTGCAATGACAATAACGACTACTGATAACGGAAGAGTTATGCGGATGCCATCGGCAGGAATCTCCCCGCGCGCGCAGGCAACTTACACGAACGGATGCTTGTGGAATCACTCCATAGACAGACACACACGCGCGCTCTAACGCTCACACATACATCGCTCTCTCTCTCTCTCTCTCTCAAACACACATACACACGCACACGCACACACACACACAAACACACACACACACAAACACATATACATACACACACGCGCGCAAACAAATACACACAAACAAGCAAGTAAACAAACACACACACACTCAAAAGAGAGAAAGAAGACAAGCAAGAAATCTCAGAAGGGGGGATAGGGGAGGGAGATGGGGGTATGCGTGTGGGGGAGGGGGGGAAGGGGGGGCATTTCAGCGTGAGGCTCGTGGTTGGTTATTCCTTGCAACGAGCACTGAGTGGCAACAACGACGTGCCTTATCAACCTGCAACGCTCCTTAATATCGTTGCAATTATCACAACATTGGCAGGAGTGGCCCATCCTCGCCACGCAGGGCAAGGTCACGCGGAGTGGAGGGGTGGGGGTGGGGGTGGGGGTGTAGGGGGGAAGAGTGTGTATGGGGGAAGGTATGGATGAGGGGGAAGAGGTGTAGAGAGATGGGGAAGAGCTGTACATGGAGGGAGAAGAGGTATAGGGAGAGGGGGAAACGGAGGAGAAGAGGTGTAGGGGGAGGGGGAGAGGAAAGAGAAGAGGTGAAGTGGGGGGAGAGGGAGGAGGAAGAGGTGTAGGGGGAGGGGGAGAGGGAGGAGAAAAGGTGTAGAGGCAGGGGGGAGGGGGGAGAGGGAGGAGAAGAGGTGTAGGGGGAGGAGAAGAGATAGGGGAAGGGAGAAGAGGGAGGGGAAGAGGGAGGGGGAGGGGGGAGAAGGGGGGGGAAAGGTGTAGGTGTGAATAAGGAAACCAAATGGCTAAAAAGAGATAGAGGGGGAAGACAATAGGTGTGGACGGAGGTAGGGGAGGAGGAGAAGGACGGGACGAAAGGGGAGAAGGGAAGGGAAGTGGAAGTGGATGTGGAAGGGGGATAAAAGTGGAGGTGTTAAGGTGGAGGTGGAGGTGGTTATACACAGCTGATGTGTATGTACATTACCGTATGCTTATGCCTGTGTTACCGAGTGTCCGT
>NW_028234408.1:23619402-23621902 GCF_977035675.1 Penaeus japonicus
CCTTCCCTCGTTTATCAATCACCCCTTCTCTCTCTCTCTCTTCCAGCTTCTGATATCAATCTTATCGCGACGGAAAAACAGGACTTGATGACCATGAATGGAGTCCGTTTTGAGAAGCGGAATTCCGGTCACGGAAGGTGGCTTCGCTTCCTCGCAACCATGCACTCTCTCCTCTCCCCTTCCTCACCTCTTCCCTTCCCCCTTTCCCCTCACATTCATTCTACCTTTCCCCCTTTCTTCTTGCTTTCCTTCTCCCTCTCCCTTTCCACCTCACTTTCCCTCTCCCTTTCCCCCTTTCCCTTCACCTTCTCTCTACCTTTCCCCTCTCCTCCTTGCCTCCCCTCTCCTTCTCTTCCTTTCCCATACCCCCTTCCTATCCTCCCTTTATCCTCACCTTCCATCTCCCTTTGCGTGTGTGTTTATGTGTTTTCGTGTTGTGTGTGGGTGTGTGTGTGTGTGTGTGTGTGTTTTCGTGTTGTGTGTGTCTCTGTGTGTGTGTGTGTGTTTGAGTGTTTGAGTGTTGTGTGTGTCCGTGTGTGTGTTTGTGTGTATAGTGCTGTGTGTGTTTGTGTGTGTATGTGTGTGTGTGTGTGTGTGTGTGTGTGTTCCATCCTCTTCTCTTCTCCCTCATTCACCCTCATTTCCCCATCCCCTTCACCCTACCCTCCATCTCCCCTGCTGGTTCATTTAGAGGTGCTGGGTTCATTCATTGTCAAGACTCATTCAAGGTGATGCCTGAGCAGAGGAGGTTAGGGGAGAAGGGGGGGCGGGGGAGGAAGTGAAGGAGGTGTAGGAGGATGGGAAGATAGCAGAGGAGAGAGAGCGGAAAGGGCATAGGGAGAGAGGGTAGGTGTAGCGGGAGACATAAGAAGTGAGAATGAGAGGGGGGGTAGGGCTAAAGGGAGGGAGTGCGAGAGAGAGAGGGTACCAAGAGACACAGGGGGAGAAGGGAGGCGAGGACATCAAGTGTATTTGGGGGGGGGGAGGGGGTAGAGGGCAGGAGGATGTGGGAAATGCAGCGCTGGGATACGAGAGAAGGGGAAGGGGAGAGGGGCTGGGGGTTGCAAGGGACACGGCACGCCAGGGGAGTCCAGTCAATTTCCTGTGCGGAGGCTCTCGCTGCCACTGAAGAAATGCCGCGCATATTTGGTTGGGTTAATCATCGCGTCTGGGCCAGACGGTCCGGGAGGCGACGCTCGGGGCCTTGCGTCGCTGGAACGGGTTTGTTGATTTGTTTGTGTGGGAGTGTGTTTTTCTTTTTTATTGTTGTTGTTATTGCTTTTTGTCAGTTTGACCTTTTTGTTTGTATCATTTTTTCCAAAGGTTTTCTTCTTCTTCTCCTTCTTCTCCTTCTTTATCATTCTTTCTTCTGCTTTTAGTTCTATTTTTTTCCAAAAGTTTTCTTTTTCTTCTCCTTCTTCTGCTTCTCTATTATTATCAATATCTCTTTCTTCTTCTTCCTTATCCTCTTTTTTTCTTCAGTTTTCAGTTCTTTAACCATTGCGCTATCATTTATCTTCCTTTTTGGTAATACCGCTCCAAGCACTGTTATTATTAACCCCGTATTAATCATTATCATATATTTATCCTTCTCCCTCTTATCATTATCACTATTCCATTGATTTTATTATAAGTATCATTATATCTCTTTATCTTAATTGTAAATAGTTCCTGTATCACATTTATCATTATCATTTCTTCCAGTATCATGTTTATCATCATTATTTCTATTATCAGTCTTGATAATAATTATCATCTGCATCACTGATATAATTACTATGGTCATTAAAATCAGCTTTATTTTCTCTGCATTTTGCTTCTTCCCTCGTCATCCCCCCCTCCTACTCCACTTCCTACCCCCTACCTTCTCTCTTTCTCCCGTTTTCCGTTCCCTTTGCCCTTTCTCCTCTCCTTCGGCTGCCCCCTCCTTCTTTTCTCTCCCACTTCACCCCTTTCTCCCCTATCTCTTCCTCCCCTTCTCCCACCCCCATTCATTTCTCTCCCTTCATCCTTCTCGCTCTTCATCTCTACCACTTCTACTTATCCCTTTCGCCAAGTACTTCTCCTCCCTCACCCCCTAGTTCCCCCTCCTCCCCTCCTACTTCCCCCTCCTCCCCCCTACTTCCCCCTCCTCCCTCCTACTAGCCCCTCCTCCCCCCTACTTCCTCCTCCTCCCTCCTACTAGCCCCTCCTCCCCCCTACTTCCCCCTCCTCCCTCCTACTTCCCCCTCCTCCCCCCTACTTCCCCCTCCCCCCTACTTTCCCCTCCCCTCCCTCATATTCTCTCTCTCTACCATTCTTTCCCTCCTCCTCCTCCTCCTCCTCCTCCTCCTCCTCCCCCCACTGCTCTCATTCCTCCCTCTCCCTCCCCCTCCCCTTCCCCCTCCCCCTACCTCTTCACAGGTAGAGGCCGATTCAGAAACGAGTCCAAAGAGAGCGGCGCACGGTCGGTAAGCCGCTTCCACCCCCCCATCCCCCTCCCCTCCTCCACTTCCACCCC
>NW_028234408.1:23631902-23633037 GCF_977035675.1 Penaeus japonicus
TGTATATGTTGAGGATTATTTGTAGTTTATGCACGTGAGATATACAGATATGCAGGTTAAAGTCCTAACGGGTGGGTGAATAAACGTTCGAATGCCGTTAAAGGAAACTCACAGGAACGTACATGACTCCCCGCTTCTTTCTATCTATCTATCTACCCCTATAGATACATACATACATACACACATATATATATATATATATATATATATATATATATATATATATATATATATGTCTATCTATCTATCTTTCTGTCATTTCTCCCTCCTGCAACGACATTTCCTTGTGGATCAGAAGTGTCGTTTAGCAAAATGTTTCCTGACTCTTCCCCCCCCCCCACCCTCCACCTCCCTCTTGCCTCCCCACTCCTTCTCTCAGGACACCTCCCCCGTCCCCCTTCTCTTACCTCTCAACACCTTCTCTTAGGACCCCTCCCCGCCCCCTTCGTTCTTCTCCCCTTCACCGTTTGCCCTGCTGCTCCTCCCCCTCTCTCTCTTGCCCTTTTTCCTTTTCATCCTCAGTCTTCTCTCCCTCCCCTCCCCTCTTAATTTCCTACTATCCCTTCTCTTCCTACTCCTCCTCTTCCTACTATCCCTTCTCTTCCTACTATTCCCACTCCTTTTCCTCCTCCTACTACTACTTTTCCTCCTCCTCCTCTTCCTCCTCCTCCTCCTCCTCCACCTACTCCTTCTCCTTCTCCTCCTCCTCATCCTACTATCCCTTCTCTTCCTACTCCTCCTCTTCCTACTATCCCTTCTCTTCCTACTCCTCCTCTTCCTACTATCCCTTCTCTTCCTACTCCTCCTCTTCCTACTATCCCTTCTCTTCCTACTCCTCCTCTTCCTACTATCCCTTCTCTTCCTACTCCTCCTCTTCCTACTATCCCTTCTCTTCCTACTCCTCCTCTTCCTACTATCCCTTCTCTTCCTACTCCTCCTCTTCCTACTATCCCTTCTCTTCCTACTCCTCCTCTTCCTACTATCCCTTCTCTTCCTACTCCTCCTCTTCCTACTATCCCTTCTCTTCCTACTCCTCCTCTTCCTACTATCCCTTCTCTTCCTACTCCTCCTCTTCCTACTATCCCTTCTCTTCCTACTCCTCCTCTTCCTACTATCCCTTCTCTTCCTACTATTG
>NW_028234408.1:23650637-23658137 GCF_977035675.1 Penaeus japonicus
AAACTTCATCACCGTCCCAGGTATATATTAGGTATCTACATATATTCTTCTCTCTATATGTGTATATAAATATATATGTATCTTTATCTTCATTTCTTCACCAGCTTCTTCACATTCTTCTGTCATTTTCACGTGTTTGAGTCTTTATCATTATCTGCGTCGTCGTCGTTGTCGTCAGGTAAACTGGATGTCGTCGAGAAGCCAGGTTCTCGAAGATTGGCTGTGTTGTTGTTGTTCTTCTTCTCCTCCTCCTCCTCCTGCTCTTCCCCCATGCGGCCCTGGGTAATGGCCGGGACAGTGAAACAGTGACTAGCTGCAGGTCACCTCCCAGCTCTCCTCCTCCTTCTGCTACTGCTGCTGCTGCCTGATCCTGAATCATAGGGCCTCTTCCCTCCTCCCACGCGGGGAGGCCACGTCCGAAATCGTCTAGCCAGGCCTCCTCAAACCCGCCTGCGCCAGCGCGGAAGAGTACGAGGTGCTTGGCCGCCGTGTTACAGAGACGTGTACTGAGGGGAGGCGTCGAGTGCAGGTTGCAGGTTGGCGGCTGCGGCGGCTGTCGTGGTGGCGGCGGCGGTGCTGGCACAGGCTGGGAGGTCTTGGTGGGCTTCGGCCTGGTGCTGCCGGCATCACATGTTCACCAGGTTCTGATGCTGCTGGTTGAAGGCCTCCATCTGTTTGTTGATCTCCCGCCGGATGTGTTCAGGTAGGCAGTGCATGCTGGCAAACATGTTCTGGAACGCGGCCACCTCCTTCGTCAGCTGTTCGCATCGTTTGTGAAGGCGATCGTTGTCCACGATGAGTTTCTGTTGAGAAGGGAAAGAAAAAGAGCGATTCATAAGCTTTCATTCACTAAAAAGAGATATTTCACTATTGTTATAGTCACTAGCTGCTGTTTGGTATTTCAAGCACCCCCTCTTCGCTTCCCCCCGCCTCATGTCACTACATCACATGATGACACCTGTGGGAGCCTCTCACTCACACACTACCTGGCCCCTCTCTCTTCACTCTCGCCATTCCCTCGCCCTCGCTCACCAAAACACGTAGTTTTATTACCCATCTAGTTCGCCTCCCTGCAATGCAATGAACTTCTCCCACAATATACAGATTTTAACATCCTTCAGATTTAACCAAAAAAAGAAGAGGCCTTTTACCATCGCCAAGTCATTTGGACTCAAACAACAACCGAATCCTTTCATCTAGCTGGCACGAGTTATCCCCCCCGCAGACATCTGGCATCTTTCAGGTTCTTTCGCCCCGCCCCCACAACCACGACACACGCACGCACATACATGTTCACGCACGTACACACACACACACATACACAAACTGAATCACGCACACCTACCCCCCCCACCCCTCCCTCGATCTCGGTGCCTTCCAGCAAACTTAGTCATGACGAACTCCCGAACTTTGTAAAGTCGCTGCTTTACCCGTTTTTATTCTGAATATCCGTCCAACTCTTGGATTATACTCTACACGTGTCCGTCTATTTCTCCTTCAGTTTATGAATGTCGTCACTCACTCACTCACTCACTGCCTCGACACCTGGCATGCACAACCAAGCGAACGAATGCCTCAAACTTCGACTTGTGCATTCTCCTACTTCTGACACACCCGACCTGCCTCATCAAACCTCTCGGCAAACATGTGACAATCATGAGGGGGCGAAGAGGAAAACGTCCCCCAGAGAGAATGAGAAAATGGGTAAGACAACGAAATCGGATCCCTTTCTTACCTTGACTCGCTCCTCTGTCTCCCGGCTTCTGGCTTTCGCCTTTTCGCGGCTCTTCCTGACAGCGATGTTGTTCCTCTCTCGCCTGCGCTTGTACTCTTCGCTGCCCTTGTCAAGGGACTTCTTGCAGCCTCCGATCAGCTTACCGCCCGTCGGGGACATCATCGGGGACTTGCACAGGTTGTCTGAACCGGGAATGGTGGTGGGGGTCATGGAATAGGGGGGACAGGTACTGTAGCCCCCACCCCCGTAGCCGCCGTCGCCGCCAAGGCCTACGCGAGCGCAGGCACTGTACTCCTGGGGTGCCACCTCATGGCTCCCTTCGCTGGGCTCCTCCTTGATGACGGTGCCCCGGTCGTGGGAGCGCTCGGGGTAGGGGCGCTCGAACTGCGATGCCCCGTGCACCGGCTGGGGCAAGTAGGCCAGGGGATTGTACATGTTGGAGACGCCTAGGCCTCGAGGTCCAACGTTGTTCTTGTCGACCGAGAGGCCCTGGATTTCTTGGATGAGGCCCTCGCTAAACTGAGAGTCGTCAATGAGACCCTGCAAGTCGAGGGAGACTTCCGGCGCGCTAAGCTCGGCAAGGTAGTCTTCACCAGAGTACAGTACGGCACCGGCCTTCACCTTGACTGCACTTGCACCACCCTTCTTGTAGTCGGCACTGTCATAGAGATGTGGAGACTCCATATTGGTCTGTGGGCATGGCGAGACGCCCGCTCCGTAACGACTATCGTCCAGCGCGCCGAGTGTCTCACCCCACTCACACGAATACTCGGGATAGGCCGCCGTCGTGATCGGACTCTCACTACCACAAGTTAAGTTCAGTTCGACTTCCGTTGAACTGTAGATCCTGGAAAGTCCTTGGTAGATCCGCTTTAACCTTATCGGGTTCGCTGCTCTAGTGAGACTGAAGTTGGCCCGTCGGTGTGCGGGAATATATACGTGTGGCTGAGTGTTGCCAGAGGTCGCTAGAACACCAGACAACAGATGAGCGTTATGTGTATCTCATCCACGTCCTGCCATTTTTTTGTTTATTTGATACTCAAAAGTTTTCATATCAGGTAATAACTAAATTGTCGTCTAATGAATCTCATTCGAATGAAAGATTGCATCATCTTCGTCGCTTGCCGAATTTTAGTAACCAATATAATCACTTTTATTTTTTTTTCTTCGTAGATCTTAGTAACACACATATATAAATTCCATCAAAGAATACTGGACAACAAAAATAATAGTCATAAAACGAAATAAAGAAACCGAAATGGAGTACGCGCCGTCGAACCCAGAATTCGTTAATGACGTCACGAGAAACGTCACAGGCCCATTCAACCGCGGGAGGAACTCCAGTAAGAAGATCCTCGCTGGGGATTTTGCAGATCCTACTTGGAATCGAGAATCCTGCACACTATTAACCCGACGGCTTTTGCGATGATCTCTCATTTTTGCGTGCGCGTGTGTAGGATTGCTCTCTTCATGTCGGGTCATGTGCATGCGAGCAGGACTTGAGTTCCCATTACGGATACAAACGTCACTTCCTATTAGATTTCCGACAGGATTAAAGACACGGGCATCCCCAATAATTCATATCATTACGTTTTGTAACTTTGTTAAGTTGCTTTAGTTATCTTACTTGTCACAAGGAAGCAGAGAAAGATCAAAGAGAGAAAAGCAAAGAAGAAGAGGTTGACGTGAGAAGAGAGAGAGAGAGAGAGAGAGAGAGAGAGAGAGAGAGAGAGAGAGAGAGAGAGAGAGAGAGAGAGAGAGAGAGAGAGAGAGAGAGAGAGAGAGAGAGAGAGGGAGAGGGAGAGAGAAGAGCAGGCAGAGAGCGGGGTAAGGGAGAGACGGCGAGTCGCTGGCGTACGTTCGTTCGTCAGTATTATTTAACCTATGAATGTTTTCATCACAGATGGCCCTGATTGATTAACATAATGATACAACGGTCGACATCAAGAGGAAAAAGTATGTTATACTTCCATTGATGCATCCCGTAATGCTGTGTTATGGTTTACACGCCGTGGAAATTCCCAATTCCTTCTGCCGCGCCTACTGCCTTTATAACCCCTAGAAAAGTCAACCATGAACCAAGGTGGTGATTTCTTAGTCTCTATCTTTACAATTCGTAAGGCATTCTGGATAACCAGCGACGTATCTGCGAATTAAAAGACGAATAAGCGGAAAGTATGGGAGAAGTTGTTTCTATCGCGACTGAACATGTAGCTATTGCGTCATCGTTTATGCGAGAGAGAGTTGGCTTGGACGCCATCTGTTGAGAGAATTTCAAACTAAAGCCCGCGCGCCTCATATATTCCGCTGTTAGATGTATTGAGTCTGTGGTTTAGTTATATTCATGGATTTCTTTACTTTTACATTAATTTGAAACCGCGAAATTATAATATATATAATTATATGGAAGGCTCATAAGGAACACACCAGAAGACGTTTTCATAATCTGAAATCAGCAGAGAAAGGTAATGATCATTGCAATTTGATCAAAATATATTTCCACGAGGTTGTTATAACTGGCTTCTTGTTATTATTCATAAATAAGGTGCAGGTTGTCACACCATGACAGACGAATCAGCTACGCCTTTTTTTTCACACAGTATGATCAGTGAAATTATGAATACTCCTAAGAAGACACATCCAAGCACTTCAGCCAAGATGATCTTATTATCTGATTAATAAAATGAGAAGATAAGCATCATGGTAGACATACATTTTTGATTGGCTGGTTTGGCTCTGACGTCATATGACGTCACAAAACATTTTGTGAGGTGTCAAGTTGTGTATTACTTCCGCTTTGATTTAATTTGTTAGAATGTCCTTTGTACATTTTTTTTTTTTTTTTTTTTTTTAGATTGAGATGAAGTATCAACTAAGATCCTGATATGCGTTTATAAATAACGAATTTCAACGATATTATACATGAATATGCCGTGTTTACCTCCTAAATTAGAGTAGCTGGCAACTCGCCGAGAGAATTTATCACAGAGGAGGCTGAAATTCCACGAAACACGAGTCCAAAAATCCCGTTCACGATACTCTTGAACGCTATGAATTTCGGCGAAGCAAATGTCGGCCTCCATCTACCCTCACACCCTTGAAATCAAAAGGGAGAGTGGGAGAGAAATATGATAACTGAGTACCCGCTAAAATCCTCGAGGTACAATTCTGATAGTCTTTATTTTATAGTTCCCCGCCCCCCCCTCTTCATCCCATGGAAAAAGAGACAAGGGTAGGGGGGGGCATAAAAATATATTTATAAAAAAAACATTCAACATATCTATTCCCAGTCAGTTCAGTTGTTCTGTCTGTTAAAATGAAAAGCCTGAGAGTGACGGCACCTTTTCTATGGAAACCATCGAACACGTGTTTTTGTTTACCTTGTGTTCGGAGAAGTGTTGTGTACGTGTTTGTGTTTTGTACCATTTTCCATTGTGACATCTATTTTCTTCTTCTTCTTCTTCTTCTTCTTCTTCTTCTTCTTCTTCTTCTGTTAGTGATATTGTCATTATTCATCCATTTCTGTTTTCATACTGATATGATTTTTAAGATGGGGTTAAATGATAATTCCAACATGGTATTTATTAAAATTCATTGGATTTTAAACATGTGCATGAGCTAATATCAATCGGCAATAGGCATGCGTTGATATGAATCCAGATCAGCTTGTGTAATTGGGACGTATATCAGTAATACATGCTTTCTTCA
This sequence comes from Penaeus japonicus, assembly GCF_977035675.1. Classification (NCBI taxonomy): domain Eukaryota; kingdom Metazoa; phylum Arthropoda; class Malacostraca; order Decapoda; family Penaeidae; genus Penaeus; species Penaeus japonicus. The sequence goes on from NW_028234408.1 coordinate 23,656,081, forward strand.
GGTTAGATTGATTTGGGTTAGATGAGTCGAGGTACGACTAGGCAATTATTTGATCAACTTCATTCAGACTAAGTGAACATTTGCTCTGGTCACTAGAGGTTTCTAGATTAGAATATGAGCGAAGAAGAGGAGAGAAGGAAAGACAGAGATGGAAGGGGAATAGAGAGAGAAGGAGTCAAAATAACCACGGGATCCACTTATCATGGATCTTGCTGTACTCCTTAGTGTATGTATTACATTTCCATATGCATTTCCTTTATGATTATGACTCACTGTATTCCATTATCACGGACCATTTTGTGAGGGCTTTCCGCTTGACCGCCCTCGACTAACGTCATTCCTACCGGTGTGCAAGTTGTGTCTACCTTAAACCAGATCTCCAGACACTGACCTAGTCTTCATTAACCTTGCCATCCTTTTATCATCCTACCCCGTTTTTTAGCTATCTACTGATAAAGCAGTTGGTGACTTACTCTTCTTTACCACTTTTTACATCATCTGAGAATGCGCCTTCACACTCATCCTATTACTGCACTTTTCTTCAGCCACGGCCAGCAAAAAGGCACGTCAAGTTTCCTTAGGCCCCAAGCCGACGCGCTACAAACACGTGCATCTCTGAGCAACTACAAGAGTTTACAATTGATATCTGATGACTGAAACATTTTGTGAGCCCTCTGCTGATACAGGGCTAATCAGCTGCTAATTACTCACCATCTGTTGCTGACATTTTACTGTTAGGACATTACTTCCATGCCTCGATGCTGATGAGTGCTCAGCAGACACGGGGCTTTGCAGCACCAATACTTGTCATACCATACCTAACCCCGCCCCTGTTGACGAGTGTTCAAGTATTTAATAGACTCGCCGCAGCTGTAGGACAACTTTGTCACAGCAGAAATCACCTATTTTACACGGAAAATCATGCATCGCCTGAATGTCATAGTGTCATGAACACCTAAGGTTCGGTTTCCTCACTTCATCCTGCCACAATATCAACCACGTGCCACCTCGACACCACTTTTGACTGGCTAGACTGGAAACTATCCTGTCAGCTTAAGGTTGGTAAGCAGTGACTACCACTACAGGCTCCATCACATTCTCAGTAATTACTACCCCTTCAGCCATAACGGTTCCTCAGAAATAACCATTGCCTCTTTAGAGCAACTGGTTTTACTTCCCAGAGCAGGCATTCCCACTTCTATTCCCACCACGTCCTCTAAAGTCATCTCGTTTACTTCAAGGTCCCTCAATTCATCAGAAATAATCGCTGTGTCTTGGATGTCACCAGCTGGCCCTGATACCACAGGACCTGTGGGCGAAATTCCTTGAATTCCCTTCACACTCAGACCAACGAAAGCATTGAGACCGCATCTCTCATGGTGTCACACGTATAAGGGTGAATCGTTTGCTGTCAACGCCGTGCCGATGTATCTCTTCTCTGCCAACAATCTATATGGTAGAAAACAAAATTATCGCGTTGTCATAATGAGCTATTCTGTTCTCCACATATCTCGTCTTCGATTCTTTTTGTAGAGAAGGGCCGCTGTATCACATCTGTAAAATATTTTTAATGATATGCCATATGGCTTGTCATCTTGCCAGAATTCAACCCAGCAATCAGGCATACTTCTGAAGACGGTAACACTTAATTAACACTCTCATTACCTTTCGGTAAAGTAAATAAATGTTTTCGATGAACTAAACACAAATAAGTTAAACAAAAAAGACAATCCACTGTCTGCCTGGAAGAAAATATTACCGCTTCCTTAAGGACACCTGTCTCTCAAGGGGTCTAATCTCTGCAAATGCATCTTTACTAAGAGTCAGTGCGTTAGAAAAGAGGCTTAGCATCTTTTGAATGTGCAGTATTTCTGAAGGAAGTGCGTGCCATGATGGCACATAATTCAGTAGCAAGATTATATGTAACATTATATGTAAGACCAGAAAGAGCAAGATCATAAACCTCTCTCAAATCCCATGACGTCTGGGACGCGTCGATTCCCACAACATAGTAATTGATACAGTGACCTAATCAAGGAAGGTGTACTGGAAAGGGA
>NW_028234408.1:23673137-23675637 GCF_977035675.1 Penaeus japonicus
AATACTGAACTTGAAATACTAATTTACTGCAATTCCAGGTACACTTAAGATATTTTGCACAGAATACTCGGTTTTAAAGAATGCTTGTGCGCTAATATTCCATATCAATGATTAATCCTAGCATGGTATAGTTATTAGTCAGATCGGTAAGAGAACACGTTTAGATGAATTTACATGTATCTCTCTCTCTCTCTCTCTCTCTCTCTCTCTCTCTCTCTCTCTATATATATATATATATATATATATATATATATATATATATATATATATATATATATAAATTTATTTATTTATTTATTTATTTATTTATTTATTTATTTGGTTATTTGCTCATCTATTTACATCCGAACTTCAGAAATTATCACTTACTGTCAACTCAAGTTTGGAGTGGGCGTAATTAATGGACTGATATTATCACCATTACTACTACTACTGCCGCTGCTACTCCTGCTACCGGAATCCTACACTTACTCCGTCCTTGGTGGCCTAGGCTTCAAAACAATGCAAATCTACTGCTAGGAAACGCGAGTACAGAAAATATTTGATTTTGAGCATTTTTCTTTTCTTTACTTTCTTTTCTTTTCAATATAGTGGGATGCAATTTTTTTTTTTCTTCATGTTAGAAAACAATGAGGATGGAGATGGAATCCAGAATCCTTGTGCCACATTTCAAACACCGATGGTTATGATCTATACAATAATGGAAAGGATAGTGCGAAAGCTTGGAATGTCCCAGACAAGGAAACTTTACAAATATTCACACATCCATCCAAAGAAACCAATACATATATTTTGCCTGTAACTCATAACATAACCTGCACTCGTTCGTCGCTCCTGTTGAGTATTGCATCTGTAACAATCGCTGTTTTTACTGTTTTAATCGTTGTCATTGCTGTCATTGTGCAGTTACGACTGTCTATGTTTACCAGTAGGGAAAACCTAAATACAAATCCCATCCTGTCTTTTTTTTAATCATTGTCTGCCCAAGAACAACAAAGAAGCAATAAACAGCCCGTGAAAATACCGAGGCCATGTCCTTATAATCGGCGTTGTGTTATCATGCCCTTTTGAGTGACTGTAGGCTCGTGGCAATAACAAAAGCCGAACACTTTGCGCATGGCTCTGCGTCTGTGTCTCCCTGCACTTGAGGGCACCGGGCTAGTGTCTCACAATGCATCGAGTCACTGGTTTTTTCTCCTCTCAGATGTGGGCGCGGGCGGAGGGACTTTTCCCTTCAAAACTGGGATCCGCTCTAGACTGTCTTTTAAAATGTCACCGAGCTGCTTCCGTATGGTGATACACTGTAGAGTTTTTGTTTTTGTTTTTTCTTTTTGTTTTTTATTGGCTGTTGTTTGCTTGTTTTCGTACTTTGGTACGCGGCGAAGAGACAAGGCCAAAATGTGTTTATGAAGAGTCTGTTATAGTGACTAATCTTGTACTATTTTTTCTTTCTCTCTCTCTCCATTCTCTCTCTCTCTCTCTCTCTCTCTCTCTCTCTCTCTCTCTCTCTCTCTCTCTCTCTCTCTCTCTCTCTCTCTCTCTCTCTCTCTCTCTCTCTCTCTCTCTCTCTCTCTCTCTCTCTCTCTCTCTCTCTCTCTCTCTCTCTCTCTCTCTCTCTCTCTCTCTTTCTCATTCTCTTGGTCCTTTAAACAGGTTTGTAAACGTAGCCAGGGGAGTTGGGGCGTTTGGCATCCTATTCTCTCTGCATCATATTTTTGGATCTTGCAAAATTATATCTTGTTGCCATGAACCGACGTTGTGTTGTCTCCGGTGGCAAACCTGCTATTTATTGCAATAGACACACACACATAAATTGCACGTGGGGAATTCACAGAGCGAAGATGATCCAGAAGTTGAAGAGCCGACTTGGAAAATCCCCCCGACTCCTTGGGTCAACGCGTTCCAGGGGTGGGGGTTGGGGGAGGAGGACGAGGTGAAGCAGATGAAGGACGAGGAGGAGGAGGAGGAGCAAGAAAGAGGGTGAAGACGAGGAGGAAGAGAAAATGGGGAAGGAGGGGAAGAGAAGAAGGAAGAGGGAAGGGAGGGAGGAGGTAATATGGAAGACGAGGAGGGCCAAAAGGGGATATTTGGAGTTCAGGAAGAAGAGAAGAAAGAGGAGTAGAGGAGAAGAAGAGGAAGGAGGGGGGGGGGAGAAGATTGATAGATGATGTTGAAAGCGAAGAAGAGGAAGACAAGTAGAAGAAAGAGGAATAGACTTAGAGATAAATAAATAAAAAAGACAGAAAGACGAGACGGAGGAACACAAATCAAATAAACAAATAAAAATGAATTAGACACATATCGAAGACGGACACCCCAATTTCTTTGAGAAGAAGGAGAGGTTATAGGCTATAGGCCTACCGTGGCAGCGAGCAATGAATCAACATCCCAGGGATTCCTCAAAACAGGACCGCCTTCTGCCGAAATGTTGGAAACGCCGATTATGTCAGCATCGTACTTTCTTGCTAGTAAAGCGAGTGGAAATTCAAGGAATATACCG
>NW_028234408.1:23683137-23685637 GCF_977035675.1 Penaeus japonicus
TTCATGTCTGGTACTATTATTGTTATCATTATTATCATGATTATTATTATTGTTTCTGTTGTTCTAATAATGATGATTTGTGAATATTATCAGCATCACCTTTATCTTTACTAGCATCATCTTTATCATTATCACTATTAAGATCATTATTATTATTATTATCATTATTATGATTATCATTATTTTTATCATTGTTGTTTCTGTTGTTACATTTTTTGTCATTATTATCATTATGATTATTAATGTTGTTATTGTTATCATTATTGTTATCATAATTAACATTATTATTATCATTATCATCATTATCATTTTCAATATCACTATCAAAATAATTGTCATTATCATTACAATCACCAGTATTATTACCTTTATCATTACTATCATCATCAATGTCTATTTCATTATTATCTTTATCATTATATTTTTCATTGCTAAATTATCAATACAACTACTACTAGCAATATCATCATTAGCATTAGCATTATATCAAAATTATTACTATCAGAGCAATAAGAGTAAAGATAATTATCATCAACATTTTCGTCAATATCATTATTGTCATTATTGTTATTATCATAATAATCCTTGTTGCCTTTGTTCATCTTTATCCTGTTATTGTTGTTATTGTCTTTTTAAATTGTAGCAGTAATACTATATTCCTTGTTTCCATATTGATATTCTTATTGTTTATATAATACTAACGTCATTCTTTCATCACTCCCAGTCATTATAACTAGCATTACCATTAATAAGATAATAATGGTAATGACAATGCAGTTAGTAACAAGGCAAGCCGTGGTAGAAAACGGTTTTAGTGTTGGTGATTTTGCTGTTGTTTTTCATTTGATGATGATGATTGCAATAGTATTGTGAGCACCATTAGTAACATCAATATTGCTACGAGTATTTCTGTTGGTCTAGTATTAGATGGTGTTATAATTTACCATTTATTTAGGCGACACAGTTAATATTTATTGAAGGTCTCAGTCATCTTAACATGTTTCCTATGCTAGGCAGGTGTTTGTGTGTGTGCGTGTGGGAGGGAGAGAGAGAGGGAGAGAGAGAGAGAGAAAACGAAGGGAAGAGAGAATGAACACCAACGTGAGTCCATGCTTTTTGGAAGAATACATCATCTTTTTCTCTAAAGCAACTCCAACGATTCCCAACAACCTACAAAGCAAAAGAACTACATCCCAAGACAAACAAGCTAACAAGCTCTCCTTAATCAGCGGCGATAAGACCCTTTGTTTTGACGGGATATGGCAGTATCCTTTCTCTATCTATCCTTTTCCTACGTCACAAGTGTCGTAAACAACACCTGATTTCGTTGAACCGAGATGGGAGACAAACATACAATTTCTACGAAGAAGCTACAGGTAGGAAGCAAATTTCGTCTTATATGGAAGATGTGTGTCAGCCGTGACGTCAGTAGTTTTGATCGTCTCTTTATTAGCGGAATTGTGCAGTGGACAGACTTATATGGTATGATTATGCGTACTCTCATTCTATTTTTCAAATAAACTTTTTGAAATTATATCACATATATATTATTCGAATTATTGTCTATTTTTTCATATTCATATTCCTGTTTTCAGTCTTACTCGCATCTTAATTCCCGTGATTCGTAGAACACAAGAGCTGAAAAGGCACCGATAAAGGTAAAGAGACGCAGAGAACCAATATTATCAAGCCACAGATGAACCACAAAGCTTAAGAAACTATCGATAGATCAGAATTCTATCAGTGACTTTGTACAAACCTTGATATACGCACGCCAACTAGAAGCACGGGGTGTTCTCTCGTTAACTTGTTCGATAATCGGAAAGGCGTTTTGCGTTTTGCGTTTTTTTTTTTTTTTCTTATTTTTTTTTTCTTGTTTAGGCCATTCTGCTGTTTTTAACTTATGGTTGCATTTTTTTGTGTGTGTGCGCGCGCGCGCGTGTGTGTGTGTTTATGAATGCTTTGTCAGATTAGTTCTTATTACTGTAGAAATTGACTTTTCTTCTACTACAAGTGCATCCACAGCCATGCCCATTCTCTCACTAACATCATCAATGCATCCTAGTTGTCATGAGAATAAGATCTATCCCCTTTGGCTTCTACGGCGTCGGCACGAAGAAACGCATTACACGCAGTCATTGTTTTGGGCGGTACGTGAGCAGGTGTTGTCATGCACGCACGAACATTTTTTTTTTTTTTTTCGTTGTAGGAACGTACAAGAAAGGAATTCAGGTTTGTCATGTCAAGGGCGTACGTGTCAGTGCATACGAATGTACATACACACACAAACGGTCACACGACAAACACATCCTCTCTCACACACACACATACAAATACACATACACACAAACACACAAACACGGACCCCCCCCCCCACACACACACACGCACGCAACCACACGCACTCACACGCACACACACGCGCCAGAAATTTAGACCCAAACTTAATACAGATCCACATAGATAATAAAACAGGAAGCAAATCCAGACACACGCATAA
>NW_028234408.1:23705637-23708137 GCF_977035675.1 Penaeus japonicus
GGGGGGCGAGGGGGCGAGGGGGCGGAGGAGGCTGCAGGTCAGTTGCAACGCGCGGATTATTTGCCTGTGAATCAGCAGACAGGTAAGGGCAGGCATCGCTGACTGACCTTCGCTTTAATATTTTCTGTTTGTCATCATCATTATTTTTAATCATTGTTGTCACTACATTGTATAAAAGTAGCTGTGGTGGGGATGCTGATGGTAAAAATAGTAGTAGTAGTAGTAGTAGTAGTAGTAGTAGTAATAGTAGTAGTAGTAGTAGTAATAGTAGTAGTAGTAGTAGTCGTATTAGTTGAGTCGTACTATTGGTAGTTGTTTAAATGAAATAGATAGTAGTAGTAGTAATCATGATAGTGATAGTATTAGTACTAAGAATAATGTAGTTATATTCGAATTAGCTGTAGCAGTAGTATATGGTGTTGTGGTAATAGCGGTGGTGAGATAATAATAGCAATGATAACATCACTACTATCGTGATCATCCTTGTTATCATTACAGTAATCATGGTAATGTGAATAAGCGCAAAAGAATATATAGAGAAATAGTAATAGTAATGCTGACTGAGATTTAGTTATTGTCATGTATCCAGAACAGACAAAAATTAGTAAATAAAAATGTGTGACTCATGAAGGGCTAAAGGCAATTTCCACAGTGCAAGGAACATTATCAGGCTCACACCAATGTTATTCAAGGGAGCAAGTTACACGTCAGTAGCCAACAATAGATATACTAATACATTTGCCGGTGAAGTAACTTCCACTAATTTTATTTACTTTATTATTACTTTTTTTTTTTTTTTTTTTTTTTTTGGGGGGGGTTCTCTCTCTTTCTTTCCTTATCAGGTTGCTAGGGGGTCACAGCAAAATGCCTACAGGTAAAAGGTATGTATTTACTGAACTTTATTTCTGTCGCATGTTATATTCTATTCTCTTTAGTACTGTTAAAATTTTTATGATATATATTTATTATCTCTACATGTTATAATTTATATGTTTTACTCTCAAATGTATATAAACAAATGGTTGATTGCTGATACCGGCTGATACCGGCTGAGCCTTTGGAACACATTTTTTTTTTTTTTTCCTGAGGAAATCAATTTTTTTTGCAGTGAAAGTATGGTGTTCGATGAAGGAAATTATGAAATTTGTATGCATATATATATACATACATACATACATACATACATACATATATATATATATATATATATATATATATATATATATATATATATATATATATATATATATATACATATATACATATATATATATATATATATGCATATATATATATATATATATATATATATATATGTATATATCATCATCATCATCATCATCATCAGCCTGTATCAATCCACTGCAGGACGTAGGCCTCTCTCAATCTTTTCCAGTCATTCCGGTCTTGTGTCCTCTGATTCCAGTTTACTCCTGCGAATTTTGCTATTTCATCCCGCCATCTAGTCATTGGTCTTGCCCTGGGTCTTTTTGTGTCGTGTATTACCCATTCTGTTGTTTTCTTTGTCCACCTGTTGTCCTGTCTCCGATATATGTGTCCAGCCCACTGCCACTTTTTCTTTTTGATGGTCTTGAGTATATCCTCTACTCTTGTTTGCTGCCTGATCCATGTGGCCCTCTTCTTGTCTCTTAAGCTAACTCCTAGCATAAGCCTTTCCATTCCTCTTTGGGCGCTTACCAATTTCCTCTCGAGTGCCTTGGTCGTAGTCCATGTCTCTGATCCATATGTCATGACGGGGAGGACGCATTGGTCAAAAATCTTTCTCTTTAGACATAGTGGCAGACTACTTCGTAATATATTACTATGTTTACCGAAGGCACTCCAACCTAGCCTGATTCGCCGTTTTATCTCGGCTTCGCAGGATGTACTCGACTGAATGAGTTGCCCTAGGTATACATACTCGTTCACTGCTTCTAGTACCTCGCCTTGTATTTGTATTTGCTTAACTGGGGTTCGACTGTTGAACATGACTTTAGTCTTTTTCATGTTCATTTCAAGGCCAATCTTCAGACTTTCCTTATTTAAATCGCTTATTAATTGTTGTAGTTCATCTGCTGACTCACCGAAAAGAACAATGTCATCTGCAAATCTTAGATTGCTTAAGTGCTCATTCCCTATTTTAATCCCTCTCTCTTTCCAGTCTAACTTCTTGAATACTTCCTCTAAGCAGGCTGTAAATAGCTTCGGTGAGATGGTGTCGCCCTGCCTAACGCCCTTTTTTATTGGTATTTTATTGGTTTCTGCGTGGATTTTGACGGTCGCTGTACCATCTCTATATATATCCTCTAATAATCTGCAGTATATTTCCTCTACTCCTTGTTTACGAATTGCATCCAGTACTGCAGATATCTGTACCGAGTCGAATGCCTTTTCATAATCTACGAATGCCATACACAGGGGCTTCCTATATTCGTTCGTTTTCTCCCTTATTTGAGCTAGTGTGTGGATATGGTCTGTAGTTGAGAATCCACTGCGGAAC
>NW_028234408.1:23728137-23730637 GCF_977035675.1 Penaeus japonicus
GGGATTAAGTCTTCTCTCGTGTTTGCTGAAAGCTCTTAAGGAACAAACGAAACCAAGTGTTGATCACATTACGTGAGCCTGACGACGAAACTTGTACAGCCTACGATCAGTATTTTTGGTGAGTAATATAAAATGGGAAAAAGAGATTTGGTCTATTCTCTTAAACTTTATGATTTAAACTTAAAACGAACGCATATATATATATATATATATATATATATATATATATATAATATATATATATATATATATATATATATATATATATATATATATCTTGCTGTCTGTAGACAATGAAAGGATTCAATTATAAACCGTTTAAAAATCCTTAACAAAATAATACATGAAAGACGAAGTCAAGGGATTCCATAAAAAAAATGTTAATAATGGTCATGATAATGAAAATAACATGTATGAGTATGGCTAGTTAAATTATGTAAAATAAAACATAGGGTTGGAATGGCACATGGGCCGCGGACCGACTGCAAGAGTGTGTCGACAATCTTCCTCATACAATATTTCAATATGGCATTCACCTAATAAGCATCATCAGCAGTATCACCCGCTGCCTCTTCACAAGAAGTCGTGATATCTAAAGAAATATTACGAAATCCACTTCCACATTCGGGAAGCAAGCAAATCTATCGTCTGTCAATATCTTATGGAGTGGTTCCCTAACTATTTTCAATGATAGCACGCACTCTTTGTTCTTTCTGTTACATTTTTCTGCTTCTTGAAAGGGCATGTCTCCTCTCAGCCTTCCAGCACAGCAGTGGAAGTGAGTTGTTATGTCCAGACAACCCAAGACCACGAAAATGCTATCGCCACGTTGTCCAAAAGAAGAAGAAATCTAGATGTCGCAAAACAGTTAAGAGGATAACACCATCTGAAGAGTGATACAACTTCAAAACCTCCCGATCACAAAAGCTATGTTTGATCATCCAAACAAATATGAGAATCTTTCCATCCGTAAAACGTAAGATCACTTCCTAAAGTATCTAAAACCACTTTGTTATGTTGCAATCCCGTGTTGATTCTTAAAACATGCAAAAAATCGCTTCATTTCTAGAGAGCCCCAGGGTCAAGGTGCAAATAGGATGATTACTGACGAGAGCTCCCGTCGTTCAGAAGCCCATGCGGTGATAACTGTGATAAAAAACATCAAATGCCCCTTCAAAGAGATGGCGTGGAGTTCATTTTCAGGGAAGGGAGAGAGACAGAGAAGGTAAAGAATCAATTGGTTCCTTTGTTACTGAGTACCATGCAGTATGTTCCAAATTAATTGTGTCTTGGTGTTTCTTGAATTCATGAAAGCCGATTATCACAGGTGGTGTCCGTAAATATACGAATTACCACAGTTTAATTCTTACCTGAGCAACAAATGACAGATTGTACCCCTTACTATCAAATTCTATGCATTCTGGTGAAATCAGCCCCGTTCAAGGTTTGGGCGAAGTTGACAACTTGCAACATCTAGACAAGGATTTTAACAAGTATTTGCGTTCTCGTTTACAAAGCAAATTATGAAAGAGAGAAGAAAGAGGAGAAAAAAGAGGGAGGTGCACGGAAACGTGAATCAGAAAGGTGAGAGGAAGGGGGAGGGAGAAAAAGGAAAGGAGGGGAGAAGCAGGAAAGCGTGAGCGAGGGTTGTGAGAGACAGAAACGGGAGGAAGGGTGAGAGAGAGAGCGAGACTAGAAGGAGCCAGGGAGTGCGAAAGGGAAGAAGGTGTCAGGAAAAGGGAGAGGGAAGAATGAACCAGGGAAAGGGAGAGGAAAGAAGGTGCCTGGGAAAGGGATAGGGAAGAATGAATCAGGGAGAGGGAGAGGCTAGAAAAAGCCAGGGAAGGGGAGAGGGAAGAATAAGCCAAGGAGAGGGAGAGGGAAGAATGAGCCAAAAAGAGGGGGAGGGAAGAAGGAGCCAGGGAGAGGGAGAGACAAGAAGGAGCCAGGGAGAGGGAGAGACAAGAAGGAATCAGGGAGAGGGAGAAAGAAGAAGGAGCCAGGGAGAGGGAGAGACAAGAAGGAGCCAGGGAGAGGGAGAGACAAGAAGGAATCAGGGAGAGAGAGATGGAAGAAGGAGCCAGGGAGAGGGAGAGGGAAGAAGGAGCCAGGGAGAGGGAGAGGGAAGAAGGAGCCAGGGAGAGGGAGAGGGAAGAAGGAGCCAGGGAGAGGGAGAGGGAAGAAGGAGGCAGGGAGAGGGAGAGGGAAGAAGGAGCCAGGGAGAGGGAGAGGGAAGAAGGAGCCAGGGAGAGGGAGAGGGAAGAAGGAGCCAGGGAGAGAGAGATGGAAGAAGGAGCCAGGGAGAGGGAGAGGCAAGAAGGAGCCAGGGAGAGGGAGAGGGAAGAAGGAGCCAGGGAGAGGGAGAGGGAAGAAGGAGCCAGGGAGAGGGAGAGGGAAGAAGGAGCCAGGGAGAGGGAGAGGGAAGAAGGAGCCAGGGAGAGGGAGAGGGGAGGATGAGCCAGAGAGAGGGAGAGGCCAGAAGGAGCCAGGGAGAGGGAGA
>NW_028234408.1:23735637-23748137 GCF_977035675.1 Penaeus japonicus
AAAAAAAGTGAAACAGGGCAGTAGTTACTCAATACACTCCGGTTCTTCTTTTTATGTATAGGCACCACTTGGGCCTCCTTCAATAGCGTTGGCCACTTCCCCAGTGAAAGACAAGACTGCAAAAGCTTAGTGAAGGGGAGAATCACAGTTTCGAAGAAGACGTCTTACCATGGACTCAGTAATGTTTATTTCTTCTATGGTGTATTCTGTCCTCTTGAGAATAGTTGGTGGTTTGCGGTATCTGTTAGCAAGGTGTTCTGCCAGTGCTTCAACCTTATCTCTGTTTTGATAGCAAGTGAACCATCTTGCCGTTTGAGAGAAGGTATGGAGCTATCGGCTGTGATCCCCTACTTATCTTTAACCAAGGACCACCATACCTTAGAGCCGATTTTATCATGCTGCAGTTTGTTCTTTGTGTCATCCCTCCAGCGATGGATGGCCCAAGTCTAAACCTCCTCCATTCTTCTACAAGCAGTTCGATGTTGTGTCGGGTTACGTTTGCAGCACTACTAGGCCTTATATTTGGCATCAGATGCCTGTCGACACCGGTATCCTAACCTGGGCTGGAAAGTGCCCCTTACTGCACATTGCCGATGAGGGACATATCGGCTCTTCAGGTCCAGTAGGCAATGTGTGAGTGCTTTATTTTTATTCTGTTGATTTATATTGCCACTGAAAATATCGTCCCATTCGGTTGAGGCAAGGCTCACTTTTATAGAGTCCCAGTCAGCATGATCCCAGAGCCAGGTGATACGAGCAAATTTCTCGGATCGGTCAAAAGTAATCTGAATGTTCGTGAGAATAACCTGATACAAATCCCAACGGTCGACATCTCATGAGATGGCTTGGTATGTCAGACACAACTGGGTGAAGGGAAGATCCAAATGTCCAGGAAAGAGTCAAATGATCTAGGATGAAATGTTTGCAGGAATGTAGTATAAGTAATTCATGAAGCTTACTCATCAAGAAATGTATGGGATCAGACGCTTGCCACTGAAGTCTTTAGCATGCACATATTAATGCTGCATCATTGCCATGAAGATAGACCCTAAAAAACATCATTTCGAGATTTTCTGGCAAGTGGACATCTATCATCTGAACCTGGAGAGACCTTCTAAAACAGACTGCTACCCCTCCACCTTGACGGCCTCGCCTGTCTTGGCGTGCCCAATTGGTATGTGCTGGTAGTCTGCCGAAATTTGATGGTATATTATCACTAAGATGTTTTTCAACAGTAATAATGATGTTTGGCATATTTCTACGGGCGAAGCTATTTGTCAGATCTCCAAGGTTTGTTTAGAATCCCCGGAGATAAGCTGACATAATTTTTATGTCTGTCATGTTTGTTGTGTTACGTACCATTAACTGGCGTCAGGAAATTACTTCCCATGTACGACGAATAGAATGGTGGTTTATATCCAGTTGGGGCCCAACTAAGTGTGGCACTGGGATGGAGAGGGGGGACAGGTGATTCTCTCTCTCTCTCCCTCTCTCTCTCTCTCCCTCTCTCTCCTCTCTCTCCCTCTCTCTCTCTCTCTCTCTCTCTCTCTCTATATATATATATATATATATATATATATATATATATATATATATATATATATTTATATATATATATATATATATATATATATATATATATATATATATATATATCTTTTTCTTTCTCCCCAATCTCCATCTATCCATCAATCTACATATTTTCTGTACGTACCAGTCAATCTATACCTCCACACTCTACCTCGATCTCATGCAGGTTACACATACAGTATAATCCTTTCTAAAAGTTGAACGACGCAATTGAATATAATATACTGCACTAGCCTAATTTGCTTTTGTTCTTACTTTTGTTTTCTTTCATTTATTCTCGTGTTCTCTCCTTCTCCCTCACAATGAAATGTTACGAACTCGATATTTATTATGACCATAATCATAACCATAATCATCATTATGATGATGATAATATAATAATGATAATATTAATAGTAATTATAATAAAAATACGATAACGACAACAATGACAACGATAGTAATAGGAATAACAACACCAATAGCCAGTATGGAAAGGAATTGATGAGCTGAGGTGAAGGAATATCTTCACTCTTACTCATTCTCACAATAAAAAAAATATATATTTCCTTATGCCACTTTCATGACGTTTCCAGCGATGAAATAATAATAATAATAATAATAATAATAATAATAATAATGATAATAAAGATAATAATAATAATAAATCATATTTTACGGAATGAAACGTAATTGGGTTTAAAGAAGTTGTAGGGGACACTGCATGGCAACCTATGGAGAGTAGCATGACGTGCTGCATCCGAGATTTTAGCTCGATCTGTTGCCATTTGTCAATTGATAATTATTCATGAGATGGAGATTTTATTCGTAAATTTTGAAAAGATTTATTCATTTTATTCATGAAAAAATATTCATTTTTTTCATGATGGAGGTAGATGCCATATGAATTTCACAGATCGTATTCTTCATGTGCTTGTTTCTTAATCTCTCTTCGTACATATATGTAAGAATCTAAAGAAGGAAACTTGGAGGAGCCGTCCGTAAGAGGAATGTCGAAATACGGCATAAAATCAAGTATATATTCTCTTGTATCTCCTTCTTCTCATCCATCTGTTTCTTCTTATTTTTCTTTTCCTGCTTATCTTTATCACTTTCATTATTCACCTTCAACTTCTTATTTCTCATTTCCATCTTCTTCTCCTATTTCTCCTTTTCCTCCCTCCCTCCTCCTCCTCTTAATTCTTTTCATTATCATCCTCTTCCTCCTCCTCCTCCTACTCCTCCTCCTTCTCCTGCTCCCCCTCCTCCTACTCCTCCTCCTTTTCCCTCTCCTCCTCCTCCTCCTCTTCCTCGTCCATCTCCTCCTCCCTTTCCTTCTCCTCCTCCTCCTCCTCTTCCTCGTCCATCTCCTCCTCCCTTTCCTTCTCCTTTTCCTCCTCCCTTTCTTTCTCCTTCTCCCCCTTCTCCTTCTACTTACCCTTCTTCTCCATCTCCCTTTTCAGCTTGGCAGTCCCCGAGGCGCGACTCGTCCCCAAGTCTTGCAAAAGTCGCCAAATCAACCAACAAACGAAGAAACGTGTATGTGCGCAAATGACAAACAAACAAACATACCTATAAATAGATTCCTAGCTTAAACTATATATATATATATATATATATATATATATATATATATATATATATATATATATATATATATATATATATACATATATATATATATATATATATATTAATGATGATAATAATAATAATAATAATAATAATGATAATGATAAAAATAATTTTAAAACTAAAAGAAAAAAACGATCGTTCTTTTGACGCTTGTAGCAGATGACAGCTACGATATAACACGGTCTGTAATAACATGATGATTATCACCGTATCAACATACGGACAGCTGTGAAAATATCAATAATAGATGATTGGTGTTTGTAATAAGCATAGCCGTTAATATAATAATAATAATGGTACATGTTGATGATGTTGATAATTTTGAGAATGGTAAAAGTGAAATTGTGAAAAATCTATTTTCATCATCGAGACTTTTTGTTATTGTATTCTTTTCTGTTATTGTTATTCTTGTTATTATCTTAATAATGATGATTATTATCATCATCAAAAATATTGTTATAATCATTTCATCATAATTATCATAATAATTATTATCACTGATATTGTCATTGTTGTTGTCATTGTTGTTACTATGTTTTACTATTGTGATTGTTGTCATCATAACTATTATCATCTTTATCATCATTATCACTTTTTACCATGAACATTATCATTAGTGTTGCTATCCTTGACAGTATTGCCATTGTCGTCATTATTTGTACTTTGATACAAAATCACTATCTTTAATTGCAATATTTCATATAACTTTTAATTTCATCTGAGCCAGTTTTTTTTCCATTTTAATGTTATTTCCAGGGTTGGGTAAATGAGGATAGGGAAAATCTTCAAAGTTTGCCTTTGTGAACTAGGTAAGGACATTTTCAAATCGACATATTTTCCAGAAGATTCCAGGTAGATTCAGCGCTAAGTAGCTGGGAGAACTAAGAAGCATCTTCAAGAACTTTCTAGAAGGTTGTAGAAGTTAAGACAATTTTCAAGAAAGTTCTAGAAAAGTCTAAACACACTCTAAAATTTTGTAAAACCTACGAGAGTTTCTAAGAACCTTTTAGAATTTTCTAGAATTTTTCCCAGTAATGAATATTTTTATTTTGTATAGTGTTGATATCAATACATGTCAATTTTGATTTATATGTTGTTTCATTCAGAATTAATGTAAATGAAAATGTGCAAGTTCAATTGAATTTGCAGGGTTTTATTTCTAAATTTAATGATCCAGTGGCTGGATTCATCAACGCACCTACCATGATAAATACGCTGGTAACTACAATTATGATTGCAAAAAGACCGCATCGGTATTTACGAACAACTTACCATCGTAGATACAATGTTATTGTAGGCCTATGACTTTCTGCAAGTTTACCCTAGGCTGCGTGAACATCTTTCTCGCTTATTTCCTGTGAATTTTCTTCATGAACAGTTGCCATCATTCTGATCATAATAGGTATACATGCAAACTAAAGTGTCGCCTTAAATGTTGATTTTTTGCCGAGATAAAGCGTGAGGAGAGACTCGTCGCTTTAGTTGCCAGTGGACATACCAGTGCTCCAACCACCGGTAAATTTCGCATTGGTAAGTTGTTCGTAAATGCGGTCTGTTTACAATCATAATTGTAGTTACCAGCGTATTTATCATTGTAAGTGCGTCAGTGAATCCGGCCCCAGGTCTGAACATCAGCAATTAAAAATAATATATACAACAAAGCAATAAAATGTGTATTGGATAGTATTACTATCATCAACATCATTAATACTTCAGATTCAGTCGATATCAATGTCATTAGTGTTTGTCAGTGGATGTACCGAGTTATTAATATTAATATTAATATGATTAGTAGTTTTGAATTATTATTATCATAATTATCACACTGTATCATCTATCTTTTTCGTCAAATATAATGAGTCCAAAATATATATTATCCATAATGAATATACATATATGAAGAAAGAAAAAATCACACATCTACGATTGAATGATATGCATTTCTCTTTCTCTCATACAGATATATCTGTTTCTCCCTTTTCATCACCGCTCTCTGTCTCTTAATTTCTCTTTCTCCTCTTTCTCACTTTTCTTTCTCGTATTTTTCTTGTGCATTTCCCTTTTCTTCTCGCTTCTCTCTCTCTCTCTCTCTCTCTCTCTCTCTCTCTCTCTCTCTCTCTCTCTCTCTCTCTCTCTCTCTCTCTCTCTCTCTCTCTCTCTCTCTCTCTCTCTTTCGCTTTTTTTCTTTCTCCCTTTCCTTCATTCCTCTCTCTCACCTCAATGTCTACCTTTTTTTCTTAGCTCCCTTTCTCTCTTTCCTCTCACTTCTGTGTCTCTCATTTCTCTCACTTCACTTTCTCTCTATTCTCTTACTTTCCTTTCTCCCTTTTCTCTCACTTCTATTTGCTCTTATTTCCAATTATTCTCACTTGTGTCTGTTTTTTTCTCTTACTACTCTTTCTCTCTGTCTTTATCTCTATCTCTTCTCTCATTCTCTCTCCCACACTCGCACACCCTCTCTACCTCTCTCCCTCTTTCTCTCTTTTTTTTCTCTCTCCCTCCTTCTCCCCCCCCCACCCCCCCCCTCTCTCTCTCTCTCTCTCTCTCTCTCTCTCTCTCTCTCTCTCTCTCTCTCTCTCTCTCTCTCTCTCTCTCTCTCTCTCTCTCTCTCTCTCTCTCTCTCTCTCTCTCTCTCTCTCTCTCTCTCTCTCTCTCTTCTTCTCCTCTCTCTCTTCTCTCTCCTCTCTCTCTTCTCTCTCTTCCTCTCTCTCTCCTCTTCTCCTCCTCTCTCTCTCTCTCTCTCTCTCTCTCTCCTCTCTCTCTCTCTCTCTCTCTCTCTCTCTCTCTCTCTCCTCTCCCTCTCCCTCTGTCTCTTTCTCCCTCTCTCCTCTCCTCTCTCTCTCTCCTCTTCTCTCTCTCTCTCCATCTCCCTTCTCTCTTCTCTCTCCTCTCTCTCCCTCCTCTCTCTCTCTTCTCTCTCTCTCTCTCTCTCTCTCTCTCTCTCTCTCTCTCCCCCCCCCTGTCTCTCTCTCTCTCTCTCTCTCTCTCTCTCTCTCTCTCTCTCTCTCTCTCTCTCTCTCTCTCTCTCTCTCTCTCTCTCTCTCTCTCTCTCTCTCTCTCTCTCCTCCCCCCTCTCTCTCTCTCTCTCTCTCTCTCTCTCTCTCTCTCTCTCTCTCTCTCTCTCTCTCTCTCTCTCTCTCTCTCTCTCTCTCTCTCTCTCTCTCTCTCTCTCTCTCTCTCCCCTCTCTCTCCTCTCCCCCCCCCCCTGTGTCTCCCTCCCTCTCTCTCTCTCTCTCTCTCTCTCTCTCTCTCTCTCTCTCTCTCTCTCTCTCCCTCCCTCTCCCTCTCTCTCTCTCTTTTTCTTTCTTCCTTCTTATCATTTTTGTTCTTGCTATTCTAAGCAACCGAAAGGTATGATGACTTTAAGAAAAAGTTATCACTCAGATTGAGGAGAGGAGGGGTACGGGGGAAGGTGGGGGTGGGGATGGGGGTGAGGGTCAGCTATGGGTTACATGCATCATAATCTGGGTAGAGTTGCATGACGAGGCATCGGCTGACGTGATATCGTTTCTTTTTTCATGTTGGTTAGTTTTTTTACGGAAACGAAACATGAAACTGAAAGATGAAATATTGTTAATTTATCATAATGATGATGATAATGATAACAATAACAATAATGATCATCATGAATATGATGCTTATTAGAGTGATAATGACATTGATAATAATGTTGATAACAATAATAATGAGAATAATGATGCTAATGCTAATAACAATGATAATGACAATAATGATTGTAATGCTAATAATAATGCTTATAATAATGGTGATAATAATGATAGTAAGAATGAGAATAAGGATAATAGTAACCAAAAATAGCAATGGTAACTGCTAAAAGGTCTGTGAAAAAAACGAACATCTTTATATGAGTTATTAATATTCTTTCATTCCTGCACACCTATAAACATTTCTTTTTGCCACTACTACGAAATGGAACTTATCTTTCCGTTTATCACTTTGATAATTAGTTTATCAATTTCTAATAAAATAATCCCAGAAGCAAGAATAAAGATAAATGCAATTTATGTTTTTTTTAATTAATGCGATTTTATATATAGGTGAAATGTGGAATAGGAAACAAAAAGTATGAATTAAGTTTACACACACTCAAACAAACACACACACACACACACACGATACACAATATTAGTAATGATAGTAGTAATGATTATAATAACCATGATGTTAATTACGATATTCATAGCAATGTAGTGATGGTGATGATATTGATTGTTATTGAAATAGCAATAACAACAAAAATATAGTAATAACAATACTAATGATGATAAGAACACGGTAATATGAAGAACAATAGTAATAACATTAGTCTTTCTTGATGGGTAACTGAGCAATTTTGCAGGCTAGGTCTTAACCATTAAGATACGCAAGCACAAAGATGTATAGAATGAGTAGACTAGATTCAATTGGAGTGATTGATTTGCCTTTTAAGAAGAACTTAGATGTTCTACACAAGGGAAACAAATTCAAGATGCCAGGGAGTACTTTTTAATTAATGAAATTATGACAAAAGGCATTTTTTCAAGATACACCATGCAATTTACACTTCATCTCTTGCAAATTTCCATAGATATTTGTAGAGAGATATATCGCATTTTCTATCTGATCTGTCGTCCATACAATAAGAATATTGCGTAAAAGTCTGACCATAAAATGTGACGTTATTACACCTTAGGTTCTTTGAAGGGAAAATTCATACATTTCTGGTGAATTTATAAGAAAATTTGAGGTTTGGTGATTCTATTAAGCTCTAAAATATTTAATTCATCTATTTCTATCCTTTTCTTTCTTCTTCTTTTTTGCTTTGACTGCAGTTACCATTTACAGGGGCATCAAATTAACATGCAATAATATTCTAATACGATGAGGGGTCATGCAAAAAATTATGTAGATGCTATTGTATAGACTTAATTTTAATATCCAGTCTGTGACAAGGCTATGAGCTGTTAGATTTGGCAAACAGACTATGAATCACAAACGTCCACACATGTCAACTCCATTCCATGTTATCAGTAGTAAGCAGATAGCAAGCAGCTCTGCATAAATAGAGTTTTTAGGGTTGAACTGATGAATAGACCTTATCTTTAAGTCTGTCGTGCTTATACAAATTACCTATTACCATAATTTACAGGACTATCTACAAAATCAAATGCCTCATTACTAATACAATAGGGTTGACAAAGTGGTTGATATACATATATGTTTTTTATGAAATAATGATAATAACAAAGTAACGTATTTCCATTAGCATGATGACTATTAATATCAGTTTTATTACTATCACTACTACAATAAAGTAATATTAATCATGATAATAGTAGTAGTAATAGTAACAACATTAATGATGGTATTAAAAGATGATAAGGATGAAAAAGACAGTGAATTGTATAACAAGATAAGAATTATGATTATGAAATTAATAGCGCGCGAAGAAAACTGTATGGAAAGGAGCCTGATGAAATGAGTGATGAAAATATTGTATATGGCAACATGTGACAATGGTAACAATAGTAGTGATGCTAGTGATAAGGATGATAATGATGGTAACCGCAATGATGATGATAATGATATATACTGATGTCAACAACGATAAAAGTAGTAGCAGTAATAATAGTAATGACAATGATATTGACCACTGTTGAAGTAATAGTAAAAACCAACAATGACAAAAATGGAACTAATTCAAATGATTATAAGACACACAAAAAATAACAAACACAGCACTTGGTGAGCCCACCCTTAATCAACCGACAAGAGGCAGCCACAAAAAAGCACGGAGCCCAGCAACAGTGCCACCCAGCGTGCCACAAACAACGATGCACCTTAGCAACATGCACACCGTAGCACGTGGCACCGCTTATGACCCGATCCCCCTGTCCCATGCGAGGGGAGGGAGGGGGGTATAGTTCTCCCAGGTACCACTTGAGGGGGGAAAGGAGGGAGGGGGGGTGTCTAGGGTCTCATATCTTTGTTATCGGGGTTTTGTTTTTCACTCTTGTCTCCCATAACACCTGTGTGGTATGGTTCGCTTATGTTCTTGCTGCCTCCGAAATCTCTCGCTCCTTCCTCCTCCTTTTTTCGTTCTTTCTTTCTTTCTTCCATTTCCTTGTTCTGCTGTCTGGCTTTGGCGTGTCTGGTTAGTTGTCTGGCTGCGGTTGTTTCTCTGCCCCGCAGGTAAAGAGCTTTGGGAATTAGTGAGATAAAGTTCACCTTGATATGAAAAAACAAAAACAGTTCAATGAGCGGCGTGGTGACAATCCTGAATAGAGTTCGGCCACCGTATGTAAATAAAGGGTGCGGTGGCAACGTACCCTACGGATGTGAGCGTTATCTGCGATAAAAAGAGAAGGAAAATCCTATGATTTGGACCCGCTGCACAACAGCTTGCAAACTCTGCACAAGAGAACTCCCGGTATAGCGATTTTGGCGTGAGTGGAACATATAAGACATGTGTGTCTGTGTGTGTGTGTGTGTGTGTGTGTGTGTGTGTGTGTGTGAGTGAGTGCGTGCGTTTAGTACGTGCGTGCATGCTTGTGTGTGCGAGACTCCTGAATGAAGCAGAGATTCGTGTCTTTTTCGTCTGCCTCCAAGCTTTTATCTGAGCGATAGCCCACTTATCTGCTTGCTTGTCTCACACTCTGGCTGCGAACTTGTTTACTGACTTTAAAAGAAACAAAAACGGACTAGAGAGTAAATCAAATTTAGGGAATAAAGTTCAGAAGAATAATTAACAACAAGATAACTACAAGGAATGATAAAAAAAAATAAAAAAAAAATAAAAATAAAAAACAGAAATGATCCCTCTAAAACATACTCCAACCAAAAAAGAAAAATACCATTCCGGTAGTTAACATTCACAAACGACAAAAACAACCACAAAATCTGTCACGAAAATACGAATCCTCTCTCGAAATCATCAAAAGTCAAACCCTTTTGCCAACGCCTTTTACATAAGGATGTTCGCAAATCTGCCGAGTCACGGTTAACGAAGCGATTTCGTCGGGTCTTGAGGCCTAAGGATGAAGTTGGTTGACGTCTTTCTTTGGACTTTGCTCTGAGAAACGGTTTATTGTGTCAGATAACCCTTCGGAAACTCATTGGAAGGATTCGAGAGAGTGTGTGAAATAATCTCATTATAATTTTTATTATCGCCATTTTCATTATTACCATTATTATTATCATTATTATTATTATCATACGTATCATTATCATGAATACTGATACCATTCTCATTACTTTTATTATCAGTATAAGTATCATCATCATCGCTGTTATTATCATTATCATCAGAGAAAGAGAGAGAGAGAGAGAGAGAGTGTGTGTGTGTGTGTGTGTATTCCTCTTTGTGTATGTGTATTTCTCTTAGTGTGTTTGTGTGTGTGCGTGTGTTTTTTTCTATTCTTGTGTGTGTACGTGTGTGTTTCTATTGTTGTGTGTGTATGTGTATGAGATTCTGTTTGTACGTGCGTGTGTGTGTGTGTCACTCTTACTTTATCAATCTCACAAAATAACTTTTCTGCTTTGAATGACGGATTATCAGTCATTTAAATCATATCCAAAGCTGTCTGTCCCTCTCCTATCCTCCTATCCATCATTCTTTAAGCCACTTGTCTCTCTGAGAACTTTGGAGTTTTCTAGTCGTTACTTATTAATTCATGATTACTCATTTAGTGTCAATTGTGTTACTATCATTATTATCATTATCATTATTACTGTTATTACTAACATTATCAATGCCATTATCACCCTTATTATTATTATTACATAAATAAGTAGTAGTAGTGTCGCTATTATAACCATCATTATCATCCACGGTAGTAGTAACAGTATCATTATTTGTAGTATCTTCGTTATTAGTATCATTATTCTATTTTTTCATCTTTATCATTATTATTATCATTATCATCATGATTATTATTTTCATTGTTATTATCATTATCATCATGATTATTATTTTCATTTTTATTATCATTATCAGCATTACGATTATTATTATTACTACGCCTTTTACTTCAGTCATTATTATCATTATTACCCCTACCCTTGTTGCTTTTATTATTACTTTTGTCATTTTCATCATTATTACCGCTACCCTTGTTGTTATTACTATTACTTTTGTCATTATCATCATTACCACTACTGTTTTAGTTATTACTATTAATTTTATCATCATTACTATCATTACGATTATTATTATTAACACTACTTTTATCATTATGATTATCATCATTATTATCATAATCATCATTATTACCATTATTATTATTACCCTTATCATCATAATCATCATGATCATTATCATTATTATCATTATCATCACTACCACCATGATTATAATTACCCTTATCATTATAATCATGATCATTATCATTATTATCATTATCATCATTATCATTGTTATTCTTATTATCAACATCCCCAAATACATTAAAAGGCTTTCTCGATATTGCAGTCTTTGTGCTACCTGGAGAGAGATGGAATGGACATGTATGCTCCCTCTTGGTCGTTGCAGATGACCTACAACAGGGGAACTCGAGGTGGTCAAACATACATTATTGAGGAAAGTAAGGGGCGTCTCTGCACAAGGCGAGAGCTTGAATGGTCCTCAGGTCAGCCTGATCCACTTGGGCTAAGCCGAAAAGTGCTGTCTACAGACGACGAAGGTTGTACTCGTTCTGTCGATGACCCGGCGTGGGATGAAGGTCGAAGGTGCAGTCATGTGACCACCGACTACTCCCCTTGGGTCAGAACTACGGTTTAAGCAATGTGTTTCTCCTCCTTCAGGCCATCTTCCCAGCAATGAACCGTTAGCACACCACATGCCTAAAGAGAAGAGGACGGTTGGCGAAGGGGATTGACTTAGTCAGCGACCGCATGACCGAGCACGTGCGTACCACGATGTGTCCTCGTGGCTGGGTTCTTGAGGATACGCTGGAGTAAGTATATCCTTTAGTGGCACCCAGAATGTTAATAAGTCACACGGAATATAATAGCCCTAAACTAGAAGATCAAGGTGTGGAGTGATCCCAAAGTTCTGGACATGCTCTGAGTTTTGTTTGGATTTAGTTTCATGACCAAAACATTATGATTTGTGTCCCCATTTGCTATACCTTCTGTCGCACGGTGTAATACATGCACACAGACTGATGTTGGATGTATAGGCAACAAGCTTGTTTTATCTTTTTAGCCTATTCCATATATCATGATTGTACAAAATGAATAACAGTGGGCCAAAGACACTACCTTCAGGAATGCCAGAAATATCTGTGTATTCACCT
>NW_028234408.1:23760637-23763137 GCF_977035675.1 Penaeus japonicus
CGTAATAATATATATAATGCATATATATATATCATGCGAATATATATGATATACTGAATATAGTACTTGAACGATATGTATATATATATATATATATATATCAGCTACGGGTATATATATATATATATGATAGTATATATATGATTATAGTTATATATATATATAATGTGAGTTGTGTGTTGAGTGTGTGTGAGTGTCTTGTGTGTGTAGATGTGTGTGCTGTGTTTGTGTTGTGTATATATATATAGAGATATAAATATACTATATATATATATATAAATATCATATATATATAGTGATATGATATAGTATATATAGATGACATATATATAAATATATATATCATATATAGTATATATATATATGTCTATGTATAGATAGAAATAGTATATAGTCATCACAATACATATACGTATATAAGTTATATGGATATATATCTATATATATATATAGATATATATATTACTGTATATATATATTAATATTCATATATATATAAATATATATAATATATATATATATATGGAATATCATATTATATTAATATATAGTACAAGATAGAGTTATATATAATAGTATATAATATATATATATATACAGTATTATACATATATCATAGAGTATATATATCAATTTAATGATATATATATATATATATATATAAAGAGAGAGAGAGAGGAGTAATTACCAAAGAGCTGAACAAGATGTATGGTTTCATTGTTAGAGAAAGAAATCTTACCAATCTAAGATACGCAGATGATACAATAACTATCTTAGCCGAGTCACTGTTGAAGCGGGTCTGTCAAATAACTGTAAAGAAATCGGCGTGCGCGATCATCGGCAAGCAACCTTCATGGCAGGGGATGGAAGGCGCACCTAGAGATAAGAAGAAGGATGCGCAGTGGAAACGACACTTTTCAGAAGATGCTTATTATCCTGAGAGATCGGAAGCTTACAATGGACACCGAACCAAGAGTTCTCTTCTGCTATGTCGACCCAATTCTCACGTATGGTTGTGAGTGCTAGACCACCTAAAGCGCCACAGAAAAGAATTCACAAATCGGCATAAATGTGCATGTTAAAGTGCTGACAATATCCTAGGCGGAGCCTGTTAGAAACGAAGAAGTGATGAGAAGAGCTGGAGTGGAGAAACGTTTTCTAGCATTGACAAGAAAACGCCAGTGCAACTTTTTGGGGCACGTGGTGATAGAGGAAGGCAGTAACGACCCAGCGGATGAGTGAATAGATCTGATAGGAGGGTTTAGATGACATCCGAGGAAAGAGAGCAGTGGAAATCCATGCCAGCCGACGTTCTGATGGAACTGGACACTTAGAGAGCGAAATAGACACTCAGTAAAGAAACTTTTTGGGGGTACCCGTCGCATGTCTCGGGGCTCTCGCACGGCCATTTTGCTTAATTGATGGGTTAATTCATACAATTATTTATCACTCAGTATCTTCAAAAGTTATATCAAATTTACACAAAAAAGAATTCAAGATTTTATATTCATATCAAACCCAAATAAGCAAAGGAGGCTTTCTGACGCTTAAAGATCTTAATGGGAGGAAATGTTTTTATTTGACTTCCCCCAAAGTCTCGAAGCATTTTCCTATCATATTCGTAAAGCAATTCTTCATTCTCAGTATCTAACTTCACACCGCATATCAACACCGAAATTCCCCCGAAGTCTTGAATTCAAGTGTAAAGGTTATGGCCAGAAAAAAACTTTCCTTTCTCGACGTTCTAGTTAATGTGGAGGACGAGCCTTATCCCTTGACCACGCATTCCAAGGGATATCCTCAAGGAACTCTATTACGTCACTCTGTACGTCACTATAGACTCGATATTTCGTAAGTGTAAACAGCGTATACAATTTAATGATCATTGGATTTGTAGTTGCCTAAACTGTGATCCTGAAATAAGCAAGGCGAAAAAATATTAAGCATGGAAGCTTGGTGATGCAAGAGAAGCTTAAGAAAAAAAAAGAATAATTTAGAGAAATTGTTTAATTGTGCTATGCAATCTAACCATGCAAGATCTTTTTTAAGTACAAAAAAACATGAAAAAAAGAGTTAACCATACCAAATCTTAAAGCTTGTAAGAAGACAAAATACTAGATAACATTGGAAAAATATATTAATAATGTAAGATGAAGCTATAACTACATTAAATACTACCAAAAGCTAAATATATAAGGAAAATGATAAGCTGCTAATAATGCTGGGACGATTTATTGATTATACAATTAATTATACTATTCATGCAGAAAATATAAGAGGGGAAAATCTAATTGCACAAGAAAGTTATATATATATATAATATATATATATGAAATATAATATATATAATATATATATATATATAATATACATAATTGATATATATAAATATATAGATATACATATATATATATATATTATATATATATACATACACACACACACACACACACACACACATTCACACACACACACACAAACACAACACGACACACCCACA
>NW_028234408.1:23765637-23768137 GCF_977035675.1 Penaeus japonicus
ACACACACACACAAACAACACATCCACACCACACACCCTCACACATCCACACACTACACCACACACTTCACACAAACACGACACACACACACCCACCCCACCACCCACCCCACCCCCAACACACTCAACACACACACACACACACACACACACACGACACACACACCACACACACACACATACACACACACACTCCACACACTCCACACACACATACAACGACACACACACGCCTCACTACACACACCCACACAACACCACCAACACACACACACACACACACACACACACAAAAACACACACACACACACACACAAAAACACACACACACAACCACACACTCACACACTCACAACACACTAACACACACACACCCACACACACATACACAACACACACCCCCCACACACCACCCACACCCCCACAACACACACAGCACACTCACTCACACACACACACACAACCACACACACACACACACACACCACACATACCCCACACACAACACACAAACACACACACACACACACCCAAATACACATACACACACGAGCTACGATACACAACACACCCACCCTACAAAACACACACACACACACCTCAAACATACATACATACACACATACACAGCACACACACACAAACACACCAAACACTCCACACACACACACACAACCACACACACACACTCACACAAACACCACACACACCACACACACAAAAACCACAAATCAACACACACCACACACACACACCACACACACACTCACACACCCACACACACATACATAAAAACACACACCACAGCACACACACACACACACACAACACACTCACACACACACACCCTCTCTCGCTCTATCGTCTTACAAACCCCCCTCTCATCCACCCTCATACATTAAACCAATAACACTCCCTCCCACAACGCCCCACACCTCACCGTCCGCATCACCCCACCCACACACTCCTCGCTACCCATAATACGGCGTTACATACACCACCCAGTACCAGCCCACGTGCGTCGCGCACCAGCTGTGCCCTCCCCCAACCAGTCATTTTCAGTCCATGCTCACCACGCTACCTCCGCCTTGCATCTCCAACCACCTCCACAGAAACCGAAGCAGCTACTACTCCAGCCTGCTGTAATCATCCAATGCCCCCCCCCAGTAGAAAACAACTCAAAGACGACCCCAAACACACGTCTGTATTGAGAGAGCAAGACCACCAAACGCGCCCGCATCCCCTCAAACCCACACAAGGCCACAAAAAGCCAGTAACCCTAGCAGACACAATCACCTATCCGTTCGCCAGTAATCCACGAAGAAGATGATGAGAAATCAGGAGTGTCGACACGAAATCCTACATTGACACGAACACGCCATTGCAACTATTTAGGGCACAGTGAAAAGGAAGCAGTAACGACCCAGCGGATGAGTGAATAGATCTGATAGGAGGGTTTAGATGACATCCGAGGAAAGAGAGCAGTGGAAATCCATGCCAGCCGACGTTCTGATGGAACTGGACACTTAGAGAGCGAAATAGACACTCTGTAAAGAAAACTTTTTGGGGGTACCCGTCCGCAAGTCTCGGGGCTCTCTGCCCGCCATTATGCATAAATGATGTATAAATACAGTACAATAATTTATCACACCGTAATCTTCAAAAGTATAATATACAATATCCACAAAAAAATAAATCAAGATATTTATATTCATATCAAACCCAAATAATGCAAATGATACTATCTGACGCCAAAAAGATCTTAATGGGAGGAAATGTTTTTATTTGACTTCCCCCAAAGTCTCGAAGCATTTTCCTATCATATTCGTAAAGCAATTCTTCATTCTCAGTATCCAACTTCACACCGCATATCAACACCGAAATTCCCCCGAAGTCTTGAATTCAAGTGTAAAGGTTATGGCCAGAAAAAAAACTTTCCTTTCTCGACGTTCTAGTTAATGTGGAGGACGAGCCTTATCCCTTGACCACGCATTCCAAGGGATATCCTCAAGGAACTCTATTACGTCACTCTGTACGTCACTATAGACTCGATATTTCGTAAGTGTAAACAGTGTATACAATTTAATGATCATTGGATTTGTAGTTGCCTAAACTGTGATCCTGAAATAAGCAAGGCGAAAAAATACTAAGCATGGAAGCTTGGTGATGCAAGAGAAGCTTAAGAAAAAAAAGAATAATTTAGAGAAATTGTTTAATTGTGCTATGCAATCTAACCATGCAAGATCTTTTTTAAGTACAAAAAAGCATGAAAAAAAGAGTTAACCATACCAAATCTTAAAGCTTGTAAGAAGACAAAATACTAGATAACATTGGAAAAATATATTAATAATGTAAGATGAAGCTATAACTACATTAAATACTACCAAAAGCTAAATATATAAGGAAAATGATAAGCTGCTAATAATACTGGGACGATTTATTGATTATACAATTAATTATACTATTTATGCAGAAAATATAAGAGGGGAAAATCTAATTG
>NW_028234408.1:23773137-23785637 GCF_977035675.1 Penaeus japonicus
CTAGATAACATTGGAAAAATAAAATTTAAAAATGTAAAATGAAACTATAACTACATTAAATAAAACCAAAAACTAAATATATAAGGAAAATGATAAGCTGCTAATAAAACTGGACGATTTATTTATTAACAATTATTAACTATTCATCGAAAATATAAGAGGGGAAAATCTAATTGCACAAAAAAGTTTCTATATAATAAAAATAAAATAATATATATATAATTATATAATATAAATATATAATACAATATTATATATATATAATATTAAATATAATATATAAAAATAATATATATTTTATAAAAAACACACACACACACACCCACACACAACACCCCACACAACACACACACACACACACACACACACAATATATATCATATATATAATATATATAAATTAAATATATATATATAATATATATATATATATATATATATATATATATATATATAAAAAAAATATGTAAAATATAATATATTAAAATAAATATATAAATATATATATATAATAATACAATGTACATATATATACGTATATTATATATATATATATATATATATATATATATATATATATATATATATATAAAATAAAATTTTAATTATGTTATATATATAAATATATAATATATATATATTTTAAATAATAAATATTATATTTACGTAATATATTATATGTTTTATAATAATATATAAATATAAATATATATAATTTAATATATTAATATATATATTATATATGTATATATATATACAAAATATATCATAACTAAACTATATCATCTAAAATATATATTATATATAAATATATATATATAAACGTATATATATATAAATATATATATATATATATATATATATATATATATATATAAAAAAATTATATATATTATAATAATAATATATATATAAATATATATATATATATATATACATATATATATAAAAATATATATTATATTATAATAAATATAATATATATATATATAAATATATATACAAAATATATAAAATATATTAATTTTAAAATTATATAAATAAAAAAATATATTAAAAATTATATATATTTAAATTATATAAAAAATAAAAACAAAAACCCAAAAAAAAAATATATATAATATAATTTAACAATTTTTAAAAAAAATTAATTTTTATATATTTAAATATATATAATAAATAAATATTATATAAATAAAAATATAAATTAATTTTTTTATATTTTATAATATAAAATTTATTATAAAATATTATATATATTAAAAAAATCTATTTAAAAATATAGTTAAGTTTTAAATTATATAAATATAAAAAATATAAATATTTTAAATATAAATATATAAATAAATAAAAATATAAAAATATAATAAAAAATATATAAATTTAAAATATATATATAAATAATATAAATATTATATTATAAAAATTTTTAATATAAAATAAAAAAAAATACCAAAATCATAAAGGGGGGGGGGGGAAAAATTTTTATTTTTTACAATTTTTATTTTTATTTTTAAATAATAAAACTATATATATAAATATAATATAACAAATAAATATATATCAAAACAAATATAATATATAAATAAAAATATTAAATAAAAAATATATATACTATTGATATATATAAATAAATATCATAAATAAATATAATATATAAATATATATATATAAAAAAAACACACACACACAACACTCACTCACACGATATAGTGAGAGATCTATGATTAGAGATAGTTTACACTCTCACACTCACACACACACACACCACACAAAAACACACACACTCTCTCAAAAACACCAACACACACAGAACACACACACACGACCTCACTCACCACTCAAACACACACACACACACACCCACTCACCACATACTCACACACGACCACACCCCCCCATAGCGTGACCCATCCCACCCTCCCCAACACACACACTCACCACACACACACACACACACACTACACACACACACACCCACAAACACACCCCACACACACCCACACCACACACACACATACACACACAGCCACGCACACACACACACACACACCACACACAACACACAGATATATATATATATATAGAGGATATATAGAGATATAGATAGATATTACACCACACAAAATACACATCACACTCTCACCCAACACACAAACACACACGACACACTACACACACCTCAGCACACACACACACATAATTGTACACACACACTCACACACACACCCACACACAAAAACACACACAACACATCACACAAAAACACACACCCACAACACACACACACACACCACACACACACACACACACAGTCACAATACACAGACACACACACCCACCCACACCCACACCCCACTCACACACACACACCACCCACACACACACTCACACACACACACACACACACACATAGCCACACCCGACACACAGAAACAAACCCCCCCCCCCCCCGCCCCCCCCCCCCCCCCCTCTCATCCCACCCCCCCACCGCCGCCCCCCACCCCCACCCCCCTCCCCCCCCTGAATCCAATCAAACAAACAACTATTCATCACTCCATATCATGTAACAAAACAAACCTACACAAACCAGACACACCAAATACCACTTAACTCAGAATCACCACAATCACACACAACTCATATCAATCACAACAACACCACCACATACCACCACCCCCCACCCACAATCCCCCCCCACCCCCCCACACCCACCCCCCCCCCCCCCCCAAAATCTCACACTCACACACAAAAAAAAAAACTCACCACACAATCACAAACACACTCACCCACAACTCAATAGACACTCACAGAGCTCACAGCACAAAAACACTCACAACCAACAATCTCTCAAGCACTCACCCAGTCATACATACAGCATACACTCACCTGCCTCTCTCTAAACTCACACTCACACTGATCACACAAACTCTCCAACAAACTTGAAACACACGAACCTCTCTCACCCTCACCCAAACATATTGGATACACAGACACACACACACACACACACAACACACACCACACACATGAACTCCCACACACACACCCACTCACACACAGTATGTGACTCATACACCCTACACACACAAAAACACTCCACTCACATCACCACACAAACACACACACACTCACACAGCACCCAGCTCACACACACCCCCCCCCACCCCCACACACCCACTCTCCACACAAACACACACACACACACCAAACACACACACACACACACTCACCCCACCACCCCCCCCACCAAACCTTACTACACACACACACACACAAAAACACATACACACTCACACAAACTCACCCACACTCACACACACACACCCACCAGTCACACACACGAACAGCACAAACACACACACACACTAGACAGTACACACACACACACCCCCACTCAAACCCACCAGTACCACACACACCACCACACACCAGCACACACTGTCACACACACACAAAAACACACTCCACACACACACACCACAAACACACAAACTCTCACACACACAAAAAACCACACACTCACACTCACTCACACACACTTACCACAAACTCACACCCACACACTGCGACATCAACACTTACGGCCTGCACACACACACACACACACACACACAACAAACACCACTCACCACTCATGATAGACACCATACACCAACACACACACCCAGACACACACCTACACCACACACACCCACACAACACACACACACACACACACACACACACACACACACACACACACACACACACACACACACACACACACACACACACACACACACACACACGCACCCCCCCCCCCCCCCCCCCCCCCCCCCCCCCCACCCCACCCCCCCCCCCCCCCCCCCCCCCCCCCCCAACAAACACACACACACACACAAAAAACACACTCACACACAAACACAAACACTCACCCACACGTGCACTCACAACACACTCACACACCCACACACCACTCCCAGTATAGAGATATAGAGTGACTTACATACACCGACACACACCAGTCACACTCACACACAAAAACACAGCAAACTCCACACACCACACACAAACACTCACACACCACACACCCAAATACACACCCCCCACACACACACACACACACACACTAACACACACTCACACACACATCAAACACACACACATCACACACACACTATTCACAGAACACACACACACACACACACAACACCCACACAGCAAGCACACTCACACACATATATAGTAGAGAGTGAGTAAGAGAGATGAGTAGAGATAGAGTTAGAAATATAGATGAGAGAGAGATGACAGAACTCACTCAAACTCTCTCACTCTCACACACACACACCCACACACTCTCACACAATCACACTCACACACACTCACAACCACTCACACCACTATAAGCACACATACAAGACTATCACACCACTCACACCTCAACTCACACACTTGTACACAAAATCACAAACACCTATACACCTACTAATCACCTATCTCACAATCTGAAACAGACTACATACAGACACACACCACACACTACACACACACACACTCACTCACACACTAACACACGAACACACTCACACCCACACCCACACACTAACACTTCACACACACACACTCAGACACACACACACACACAAACGCACACACACACAAGAAACATACACAATTACACCTACCACACACACTCACACACACCCCCCCCCACACACCACACACACGCACTATCACAAAAACACTCACACTCACACAGACTAACACCCCACACCCCCCCCCCGCCCACCCCTCCCCCACCCCCCCCCCCCCCCCCCCCCCCCCCCCCCCCACCCCCCCCCCCCCCACACAACCACCCCCCCCACCCCCCACCCCCACTAACACCACACACAATCTCACACACACACTCACTCTCTACTATATCTAACACAATCTCTCAAAACTAATCTAACATAATGAAATGACAGATCTACAGACACTCACACTCACAAACACTCAAACACACACATCTCTCTCTCACTACACACAAACAACACACTCAATAACACACTCTACACACACTCACACACTCACACACACACAAACACAGTGAGTGAGATAGAGATTAGTGACGGAGAGTTTGAGTGTATAGTCACACACACACACACACAACTACACACACACAAACACACGCACACAAACACTCTCACACAGACACCTCACTCACAACACACACACACACACACACACCCACATTAGAGATGATTATTGATAGTGTGTTTGAGAGAGAGAGAGTAGAGAGAGAGACAAGTGAAGAGCGGACACCCATACCTCATACAAAGTCACACAACTCACACACACATACACACACACACACACACACACTAAGCACACTCACACACACACACCCCTTCACCCCCACCCCCACCCCCCCCCCCCCCCCCGCCACCCCCCCCCCCCCCACACACACAACCACACACACACCCCCTCCCACAATCCAATCACACAAAAACACACAAAAACACACAAAAAACACCACCAGCCACACACCAAACAACTATGAGAACAAAGAGAATAACACAAAATCTATCAAAATCAAACAACTCTCTAAATCACTCTAACTAAAACCAACATCTCAAATTACATGCAACCACACACCCACCCACCCCCGCACCCACCCCCCCCCCACCTATCAATATCTTCACTAACTATCAATAAATACAATCTAAAAAAAAATCAAAAACTCAAACACCACACTACTCACACAACATCCCACACATATGCCACAGAGACTGACACATCCTCACTAACACAACACACAACTAACTAATTCAACCACTCCTCACAACCATCCAATATCATAGACAATGAGTCATCACTCACTCTCTATAACTAAAACTCTATAACACACACAAATCTCACTACTAACCTCTCAAACCAAACACAAACTCCATGCACACCCACACACACCCCCCACTACCCCACCGCACCTCAAACTAACTCACTCAAAAACTTAAATCTCTCAATATAAACTAACAATCTCATATAAAACAAAATAAAATCATAAATATCACCATGCATAAATCCCTACCAAACAGTGTCTCTGACTCTCTCACAATCATACCACTCAGTCACACCTCTATATAACAAACTCTCTATAAATATACAACAGAATGTATCCAAAGTATCTCTGAAAAAAAAAAACCAAAAAAAATATAACAAACTCAAAACAAACACTCACAAAAACTATCACATAATAAAACAGATAACTCTCTAAAACAATCACAAATAACATAAACCTCAACGTGTACTCTCTATCAATCCCTCACTCACTAAAACACATACCAAACTCATGTCAAACACTCATATATAATAAATACCTCTCACACACAATAACTAACACACTACACACTCACAAAAAATCAATAAATAACTGAACGACAAAGAATATCACAGCGTACTTACAATAAACACAATACCACACTAACTCACACACTGTATCATTATTCTTTCTTACGACTCAAAATAATACAATATCAATAACTAAACTCTCTAAACATAACTCGAACTCAATTCATCATTATACAATCTCACAAAATCAAAATAATAAAATCTATATCAATCACCACACACTACACACACACACCACACACACACACACACACACACACACCAACACACACACCCACCCACACACACACACACACACGCACACACATACACACACATAATAAAATATATAATATATATAAATATATATAATATATTATATATTAATTATATATATATATATAAAGGTATGTATGTATGGTAATCTATAATATATATATATATTTAATAAATATATATATTAAAATATAAATAATATATAATATATATATATATTATGTGTGGTGTGTGTGTGTGGGTGTGGGTGTGTGCGTGTGTTGTGTGTGTGTTGTGTGTATAAATATATATATATATAATATATATATATATATATATATATATATATATTATATATAATAGTACATATATAAATTTATATATATATATATATATATAAATCAGATGATGTTATATATAAATATATATATAGTTGATAAATTATATATAATATATGAATATATATATGATAGGTAATATAGGTGGCTGATTGTTGTGTGTGTGGTGTGGTTGGTGTGTGTGGTGTGGGGGGTTTATGTTGTGTGTGTGTATACATTACAAGTATATAATGGATCTATATTGAATATCTATAAAATATAATATGATTATATATATATATATATATATATATATATATATAAATATAAATGAAGTAAAAATATATAACATATATGTATATATACATATATCGATATGTATATCGTATATATAGTGAATAATACACGGATTATATAATCTATATATGAGTAAGAGCGTATATATATAGAGCGTATATAGGTATTATGATGCGGTCTATAGATATATGTGTGTGTGGGTGTTGTTGTGTGTGTGTGTTGTTTGTTATAGTGGTGAGTGATGTTATAATGTATGTATATATATATTATATATAGCTTGAATATATATTATATATATATCGGAATATATATATATATAGGAGATATATTTATATATGTAAAATATATATATATTATGCTTGTATAACCAGCATAGTTATATGTGTGTTTTGTGTGTGGTGTGTATGCTACTTCGAAATATAAAAACTCATGTTGTGTGTAAAAAAAAAGTTGTCTAAGTATAAAAGAAAAAAAAAAAAACTTTAAATATGCGACAAAATATTTTAATAAAGAAACGAAACTCCAACTATTAACAAAATATATATTTATATCTCCTTCCAAACAATGCTTATCTGTCTTAGAATTACACAGACGAGTTGCAGATGATACGCCACTAGGCTCTGCAGCATCCATGCAACAGGACAGCCCTCTTGTCCTCATTATGCGCTGTTGGTGTTAGGTAACTTACATGTGACGTCATTTTCCTAGGTCATGAGATCTGGTCGAGTCATGTTTTGCTTGATTTGAAATGGTGATTTGTGAGGCTGAAGTATCAACGCGTTGATTGTGATGAGGGGCTATGATGAATGCATCATACTCTTTCTTTTATTTTTATGCTCGCCAATATTGTCATCATCACCATCATTATTGGGTGTAGTGATAACAGACTTGTCATTATCATGAGCATAAAGATTGTTTTCATTGTTGTGATATTTTGTCATGAATTAATCTTCATCCTAGCTATTCATCATTACTCGTGTTGATGTGTAATAGCTAAAATGTTTCTACAGCTTTAACCATTAATCAGAGTTACGAGTATACTGGGTTTATTACACTACTACTATTACTGAGCTTACACTACACTAGTAACACGAGTAGTACAGTACGTAGTAATAGTGCTACTACTGCTACTAATGATAAGAATGATAATGATAATTAAAAATGATTGCAATGATAATGATAATATTAGTAGTAAGATTGTTATAACTATTATCTTTATCATCATAGTCACCTCATATTATTATAGCTTGTTCCATTGTTTTACACATTACTATCAATTTCAAAAT
This sequence comes from Penaeus japonicus, assembly GCF_977035675.1. NCBI lineage: Eukaryota > Metazoa > Arthropoda > Malacostraca > Decapoda > Penaeidae > Penaeus > Penaeus japonicus. The sequence continues at coordinate 23,781,643 of NW_028234408.1, forward strand.
TATCACAATGTACTTTTGATCATCTCCTCTCCCATCTCCTACACCCCTGTCCCTGGCATACCTCCTTCACCATCCCTTCCCATTCCCCTTTCCCCTTTCCTCCCGTAACTGAACCCCCCCGTCCCCCCTATATCCATCATTAACCCCTCACTCCCTCCCCATGTCCACTATCACCCTTCCCTCCCCCTTCTCCCACATCAACCATCACCCCTCTCTGTCCCCTCCCCTTCTCCATCCTCCCCCACAACCAAAATCCTTCCTTACTTACCGCAACCACCCCTCCCCTCCCCTCCCCCTCCCCCCTCCCCCTCCCCCTCCCCCTCTCCCCCTCCCCCCTCCCCCTCCCCCTCCCCTCCCCTCCCCCTCCCTTTCTCACCCACCCCCTCCCCCACAGCCACAACGGATCTTCTCACTCGAGTTCCTTGTAAACACTCGTCACGTGACATTTGCGAGGTATGAGTATGTACCAGCATCGCCTGTGCCCCTCCACCTCCCACCTTCCTCCCCTCCCCTCTTTCTCACACTCCTCCCGCTCTCCCTTCTCTCCCCCGACCCTCCTTCCACCCCTCTTCCTCCTATCCCTCCCACCCCTCTCTCTCTCTCCCCTCTCCCACCTTCTACCTCTCCCTCCGCCCCTCTCCCTCTCCCTCCTCTCTCTCCCATCCCTCCCACCACCCCTATGCCTCATTCCTCCTTCACACTCTCTCCGCCCCTTTCCCTCTCCCCCTCTCCCTCCCACCTCTCTCTCCTGACCATCCCTATGACCCTCTCTCTCTCTCTTCCCTCTCCTCTCTCCCTTACCCCTCCCTTCGCCCCTCTCCCCTCTCCCTTCTCCCTCTCCATCCTCTCTCCTCTCTCCCCCACCCCTCCCACTGCCCTTCTCTATCTCTCCCCTCTCTCTCCCTACGCTCCTCTCCCTCCTCCCTCGCCCACCCATCCCCGTTTTACTCCCTCTCCCACCCTAGCCTCCTCTGTCCCCCACCCTAGCCTCCTTCCTTCTCCACTCCCCCATTCTCCTCCCTCCTTCACAATTCTCCACCATTCTCCCTCTCTTCTTCCCCTCCCCCCTGACCAGAAAACCCCATTGCCCGCCTACCTTTTCCCACTTTCATTTTCCCTCATTGCTCTCCCCTCTTTCGCTTTCTCTTCGCTTTTCTTTCATTTTTCTTCTCTCTCTCTCTCTCTCTCTCTCTCTCTCTCTCTCTCTCTCTCTCTCTCTCTCTCTCTCTCTCTCTCTCTCTCTCTCTCTCTCTCTCTCTCTCTCTCTCTCTTTCTGTGTGTGTGTGTGTGTGTCTATATATCTACATTTATCCCTATCTATCTGTCTATATATAGATCTACCTATCTGTCTATCTGTTTATCATTATCTCTATTCAGTTATCAATCTATCTATCCATTTACCTATCTATTCATCTTTCAGTCTATCTACCTGTATATCTATCTGCCTATCTAACTATCTATCTCCATCTTTTCTTATCCCTCCTATCTCGTTCCTTTTCCCTGTCTTTCTTTGTCTCCTGTCCTCCCGCCCTCCTCCCCCTTTTCACCGTGACAATCAGAAACTTTATCAACATGATTTACGTCCTTGTTCGCATTATACAGCTGCATTCACTTCTTTTTGTGGTCTACTTGGCACGTTAAGGCATAAAAGAAAAGTCCTCATAATGGGAATAATAAGAGTTCTTAGAACAGGGCGAAAATCTTCCATGCGCGCGCGTTCAACGAGGCATTTTGAGCCTGTTTCTGCGCCACCATGTGTATGACGTCATCAAGTTGTGACGTCACTTGCATCCTGCTTGAGACCGGGGTGCCTACAAACGTCATGCTTGCGTCTCCTTCGCCGTCCTTCTCGTCCTCTTGTCTCTCTCTTCATCTTAAACACTGTCTAGTTGTTTATCCTGCCTCTTTCCTCGCCATCTTTACAAGAAAACACAGTTCGTAGCCAAGATGTACACAGTGCATCCGCCATTACTTTCGCAAGTTACGGGAGGACGACGAGAATCGGCTGAAGATGACTTGTTTTGGTATCCCGAAGCGGCGCAGCCTCCGCCACGCCTCCGCCTGCATCAGCCCGCGCCGCCCATGAGATCAGACCTCGAATTCGACCAACACATTTCTCATCAGAGTCTATCAATGGAAGAATGACGACCGATTTAATGGGAATGATCTTTCAAAGGACACCAGATCGATCAGCTGATTGAGCTCTTTGACGGAGTGACGCCTCACATAATGACAAAACTTAACTTCAGCCACAGCTCGGCTTACTCAGGGATCCTCTCCGCTCTTTCCTCTCTTTATACCTCTCCTCTCTCTCTCTCTCTCTCTCTCTCTCTCTCTCTCTCTCTCTCTCTCTCTCTCTCTCTCTCTCTCTCTCTCTCTCTCTCTCTCTCTCTCTCTCTCTCTCTCTCTCTCTCTCTCTCTTTCTCTCTTTCTCTCTCTCCTTTCTCCCTTTCTTCCTTCTATCCCACTTTATCCTATTCCTTTCCCCTTATTCACTCCTTCCTCCCTTTCTCTCACCTTCCCCCCTCTCTTCTTCCTCTCTGTCTTTCCTCCTTCTCTCCCACTTTCCCCTCTCTCCTCCCTTACTCTTTCTCTCCTCCCTCTCTACCACTTTTCCCTCTTCATTTCCCCTCTCTCCTCCCTTACTCTCTCTCCCATTTTCCCCTCATCGTTTCCCCTCTCTCCCTCCTTCGTCTCTCCCTCTCCTCCTGAACCACTCCCTCTCCCTCTCTCCTTACCACAGCCTTTTCCCTTTTCTTTCCCTTTGCCATACCCTTTTCCTCTCTCTTTACCACATCCTCTTCCCTTTCCCTCTCTCTTTACCATACCCTTTTCCCTTTTCCTCTCTCTTTACCACACCCTCTTCCCTTTCCCTCTCTTTACCACACCCTTTTCCCTTTTCCTCTCTCTTTACCACACCCTTTTTTCACCAATTAACTTTTCCTTTTCCCTTTTCTTGTCTTTGTATTACTATTGTTATTATTAGGCGTTGTACTCGTAAAAAATGTTGTTGAATATTAATGCTATCGTCACAATTACAATCACTTCTTACAATCATTACCTTTATTATTATCACCATTAGTGTCCTCATTGCTTTTAGTCTTTATTATATTGCTTCCATTATCATTGTTAATCATAATGATGATAATATTCTATTTGTCATTATCATGACTATCATTATGGTGATTACTCTTATTATTCTTAATACGGTCATCGTCATTGTTGTTGTTATTGTTATTACTAATATCATTAATATCATGTTGTTGTTGTTATTATTATCATCATTGTTATTATCAATTTCATCATTATAATCATTATCACTATTACTATTGCTGTTGTTATCATTATCATTACCATTATTGTAGTTGTTGTTGTCATTATCATTATTATCATCACCTTAGTGTTGTTGATATTATTGTTGTTATCAGTAACATTGCTATTATTATCACTATCATTTTTGTTATCATAATTAGTATTATCATTATTACTATTACCTTTATCATTAATATCATTATTATCATTATCATTCTTATTATCATTATTGTCAGGATCATTATCATTTTCATTTCATCATTATCATTGTTATTACCAGTATTATTGGTATCATTAACATTGCTATCATAATTTTTATTATTATCATTATTATTGTTAGTGGCATTACCTTTTTTATCATTTTTATCATTAAGATCACCAGTATCATTATCCTTTTATTATACCCAGTATCCATCATTATTATTATCATTATCATTATTATCCAGTATCCATCATTATTATTATCATCATTATCATTATTATCCAGTATCCATCATTATTATTATCATTATTATCCAGTATTCATCATTATCATTATTGTTATTATCATCATGGTATTACTATTATCATATTATTATCATCATAATCATTATCATTGATATTATAATTATTTTTATTACTATTATCATCTTTATTATCATAATTATTATTACAATAACCATCATTATCATTGTATTATTATT
>NW_028234408.1:23793137-23803137 GCF_977035675.1 Penaeus japonicus
ACCATCATTGCCATTATCACTGCTATCACATTGAAGTTATTATCATTATCATCATCCTTATCTTTATCATCATCAGCGCCATTACCATCAACGCTGTCATTATCATTAGCATTTCATGGTCATTATCATCCCAAATTTAATATTTACCATGCCACTCTTATTGTCATAACCTCCATTTTCATTTGATTTAAATGTTTGACTTTCTGTGTCATAAAGCTGCTTAGTTTCATTGAAATGATTTTATTGGGAATTTTCAAAGACAAAGGAATATGAGCAAATGTCTGTCATAGAAAATTGTAAAGGGAAAACGAGCCACCCGGTATTTCTTCCAAGAGATTGCCTGTAACATAAATCAAAACCAAAATCTTCAGAATTGTAAATCATTAAATCATCTTAAATCTAATATAAGAAACACATTTAATACCTCGAAGAAAAATATGAAATTCGGTCTTACTTTCGGTGACGAAGCGACCTCACATGTAAACAAACGTAGCCAAAGGTTTTGGCGTCCCAGAGCTACAACTTTTATCTTTCTCAGTTTTTCTTGTAAGTACGTCAAGTATTTGAGTTATTGACTTTTTAAAGTTTGTTATTACTTGACTTTGTTGATAAGTAAGTAGTGGGATTTTATTTTTTGCTCTATTGGCGAGTTACGAGCTTATTATCAGAAACGTTTTCAGTCTGATGGAACCCAGCAATTTTGAATTAGAATTTGAACAAATTAGAATATAAATTTCTATTTTGATATCTTCACTCCATTATTCTAAAAGTATTTTATAAATAATGAATGCTTATGTATCTCTTCATTTTCATATGCCGGGTGTTTTCTTGGCAAACAAACTATGCTTCTTTATTGTGTGATAAAGATGCGAATTGTTTCTTTTTGAATTGACTAGAATATCGATATAAGACCTAGTAAGGAAAAAAGTCAGTTTAAATAAGTCGTAGTTTGAATTTTAGATTAAGTTTGTATTTAAAAATGTCAGACTGCAAAGTTTTTAAGGTGCATGAACAAATTGCCTTTCTAGATTAGGTTCTAGTAATTTTCTGCAATAGATAAGCATTATAAAACCCATTGAAAGGGGTATTGCAATAAATCTGCTTCAGTCTGCATCTGAAATCCCATTAAAAAGGGTATTGGTTTATATTTGTGAAATGCTGCTCCCTCCAGCTAGATAACAAGTGTTCACAATGACTAAGCCCAAAATTTCTCCTGACATGATGTGATGTTTTTGTATTTGTTTACATTATTTTCACAAGTGAGTAAAACTGTGTCTATACAAATGGAACTCTAATGATTATGTACATGCATAATGATGTAAAATACATGTTATAAGGCCGAGATCTTGACGTTTTAGGACATCACCCATTGAGAGCGAAATATTACACTGACATGATAACACATCAACCGGCACAAATGGGTTTAAGAGCAGATTTCACGATGATGATGCTTTGTTTTTTTTTATTTATTTATTTATTTATTTTTTATTAAGATAGAAGTATTGCTGTTTTTTAATGTCTTTACAGTATAGTCTTTTTTCTTTTTCCCTCTTTTATGTGATCAAAGTTTGCAAAACTAGTCATGACAGTTGTTTGATAGCTTTGATAAATATGATGCTAGATATTGTATGCTTTTCCTCTTTTTTTTGTATTATCATTATGACTATTTTTTTATTCCAAGTACAAAAGACATGACATTGATGAGCAGAATCTGGATCTGGACTTTAAAGAAATATAGCCTAATGTTACACTAATTTGTTGTAATGAATACCTATACATATCCATAAGAAATTATGATTACTTTAGATTTTCATTCTCTGCAGGTACAAACAAAATGCCGTCGAGCACAGAAGATGTACAGAGGCACTCGGTACACACCCTTGTCTTCCGCTCTTTAAAACGGACTCATGATATGTTTTTATGTGATCAAGGTGCTCTGCCACCAACTGACTTATCTTTAGAAAAACTGAGACATTTAGTAAAATCAAGAGACCAGTATGGCCCTGTACTTGGTATTGTGGCTCAGAACAAACACAAAGCAGCAACACAGCAGATGTATGACAGTACCCCTAATGATCATCCAGTTGCAAGCAGCACAAATGGAGAAGCTTCTGGTCCTCTAGCACTCCCAGCACCATCAGGACCTCAGGCACCATTACCCCCCACACCTCCTCCACAGAGTATGGCCATTGTGCCTGCCACACCCAGCACAGGTGCCAGTGCTAGCCAGCAGTCGCTTGTCCCAAGGCGACCACCTACCCTACCCAGACCCAAGTGGCATGCTCCATGGAAGCTTGCTCGTGTTATCTCAGGTCACCTTGGTTGGGTGAGATGTGTCGCAGTTGAACCAGCCAACGAATGGTTTGCCACCGGCTCTAATGATCGTGTTATTAAGATCTGGGATCTGGCTTCAGGGCAGCTAAAACTTTCGCTGACTGGTCACGTATCTGCAGTGCGTGGCTTGGCAGTGTCACCACGCCATCCATATCTCTTCTCCTGTGGTGAGGACAAGCAGGTCAAATGTTGGGATCTTGAATATAATAAGGTAAAGTGTGTTGTAGTTAGTTTTTTGGAAAGGAATTTAAGCACAGAAAGCTTTGAAAACACAAAAGTTGTATTGCTTTACTTATTTAAAGCCCAAAAATATATAATGAGAGTGACAAGATTTATTTATGCTCAGGTTGTTGTCCTTTGGTATATTACTCTTGCAATCAGAAAGGTCAGAAGTTTGCATTTCTTATGTGCTTAATATTTTTTTTCCTATAAAGGGTAATGCAATATTTGATAGTAATATTATACATCTGTGATCTTTTATACCTGGCTTGCCATACTCTTCATGATTTACTTTATTCCTTGTATTTACAGGTCATTCGTCATTATCATGGTCATCTCAGTGCCTGTTATGGTTTGGCTTTGCATCCCACAATCGATGTCCTTGTGACCTGCGGCCGAGACTCCACAGCACGTGTGTGGGACATGCGAACCAAAGCCAATATTCACACACTATCAGGACACACAAATACAGTTGCATCTGTTATATGCCAGGCAGCAGAACCTCAGGTTTGTGGAAATATTGTTTTAAAATGCCTATTGTGTATCAGTCTTTAAATCTTTCTCTAATTTTGATACTAATATTATCATCATCATCATCACCAGTAGCATTAGTATTGGTAGTAATAACCAAACTATAGTGTATTTCATCTGGATATCTCAATAGGATCCACCCCTTTCCTAACAGGTATTGTTCGCTGGTAACTCCAAGTAACTCTGCCTCGGTCATTTAACAGGGAACCAATTAGATCTCAGAGATATTCATTGTGCCATATAATGATAATTTGATACCTGCAGATCTGCAGACTCTTGTTTTGTTTAATTTTTCTTTACACTCATATAGGCATGAAAGTTTTTATCGTGAAAATTAATTTCCGAATTATTTTGCTCACTGTTATATTTGAGGTAGCTTACACTTTTAAAGTAATAATATTCTGTTTATTGGAAGATGAGATTTAGAAAAATATGTTTTATGGAAAACCTTCCCTTGTTTTTCATCATGATGAATCTTCTTATCTATGCATATATTACTGAAATAAAGATGTAATTGGCCAATTTCTGGTTAAGGTTACAGAAACAGACCAAAAAATAGATGGTTTTATCAATTTCTTTACAATCTTTCATTCAAACAGTGATTCTCTCCTGCAGTGTAGGCGGAGCTATATCTCACGTAGTGGTTATATCGCATATTATGTCACAGAATCCTTTTCTAAAAAGCCAAAGCTTCTGCTGCCTCTACTTCCCTAGATATCAGAATATTATATCACAAGAGGGGTTATGGTCCACTTTCCACTACTGCACATTACTTAGTTACCATAATTTTCTTTATTGAAACTTAGTTTAGTCAAGCAAAAAAGGACTAGGGGTACCAAGGTTAAATAACCTACCACCAACAACTGTTTTGCATATCCCCCACCCACTGACAGACCAAACTTTTGACCTCAGCTTTTGCCTTACACTAATGCAACTTTGTTATTGTATTAACCTGACATATTAAAAAAAAAAATATTAAGAAAAAAAGAGTCTCAGATTATGACAAAAACAAGGATATCATCAGAGTGTGCAGAATGTAAACAAGCCAGCCTTTTCAGTGCCTTAGTGTGCCCAAATTTACATAACACTCTGGGAAATTGTTGCTATATTAATATTAATGCTGGTTCAGATACCACAGGGAATTTCAAAACTGATCATCATTTGTTGCTCAAAAAACCCTACTGCATCTCTAATGCCAGATGACGTGATGTCATCGCTTGGCTGGTGTTTGGGTGTGTGGCAACTGGTCGCTGCCTTAGCATTAGACCCACACATTGTGAAATTCCCTTGCAAAATGACCGAATCAGCCCAAATGTAGTCTGTTTCGGAAAGGTTAAGTGATCCAGTTGAAATTTCCTTACAATAACTTGGGCCTCCTCAATGGCTCAAAGGGAGGGGGTAGAGCCTAAAGAGATATCCAAATGAAACAGACTGTTATAATTGTTGATACAAATAGGTATAGCTACCCAGAACGTTGTGGGAGAAATTACCTTTTATTCTATAAGGTACAGATCTAGAACTTATGGTCCTCATACCCCTAAGCAGTATGAATACTTGTGGTTAGGAACCCAACAGTATAGCCTACCATTTATTATAGAATAATACTATAAATGCATAAGAGTTTCTTTGTTTATACATCATTACATCAGTTTTAATATGCTAAATAGATCCTCTTAATCATTTTCATAGTTACCCCCCTTAGGCACATGTACAGAAAGTGGGAAATATTATTCAGTGTGTAGCTGTTATGAGAGTGCATGCTCATACTTGGATAAGGATAAGCCAGATTTGCGGAGCAGATGCTATGCCGGGCTTGTATGCACTGAAGCGAGCCCGCCTGTCTCAGTGTGTGCTGACTCATGAGAGAATGTGCCAACGAGTGTTGACGCGATCTGAACTTGGTCCTTACCCAACGCAATGCCCAGCTACGTCAGTAACCGCCAGGTGACAGTGGAAGCTCACGAGCTTGGACGTGGCTCAATCTGCCAACCATGGGGATGTGAAGTCAACACGCTACCAATGAGCTAACCAGACGGCTCATACTTGCACAGCAATGGCCAGCATCTTATTTATCATTTGGTCTATGACTTAACATTACACATAATTAGTATTAGAGATGCATTTTATAGAAGTGTTTATAAAGTTTGCCACATCCTCTTAATAATGGTATTCCATTTCACCAAATTATTTCATATACATATTTTATTCTGCAAAATCTGTCTGGTTACAGTGCAATTGTAAACTGCCTTCCATTGAATCATGATATCTTAGTAACAGGTAGTAAAAAAATCTTATGACTTGAAGATATACAAGATAATCAAAAAAGTATATTATAATTTAGACCATACTTTTACCATCCCCTTTCCCCTCCCATTAAGCAGTTTGAAAAAGCACATGAAATACTCTTCGTAGAATCTGATGCACTTGCATATAATATCATCACCTTCCTCTCTCTCCTCCCTCCATTCAAAAATTTTGTATCTGCAACCGTTTTCAGCAATCCATTCTAAACAGTAATACAAACATGGCATTAATATGTCTGCTGTTATTCCCTCTCTATTCTTTGTAAAACTCAAGGTCACTATTTTGTTATCTCATACTCAAAAGGTTAAAAATTCAATTCTCCCCACAGGTGATTACAGGCTCTCACGACTTCACAATCCGGCTGTGGGATCTAGCAGCCGGCAAGACCACATGTAAGCTGACCCACCACAAGAAGAGCGTGCGTGCCCTTGCTGCCCACCCTGAGCTGTACATGTTTGCCTCTGGTGCCCCAGACAACATCAAGCAGTGGAAGTGCCCTAACGGAGAGTTTGTGCAGGTGAGGAAGCACAGTGGCTTGTCAATTGTCCATTTACTTGATTGGTACCATTTAAGTACCCTAGTTGGTTCATTGGTATGGATTTTGCACTTTGTTGACTTTGTTAAGAAATCTTTTATGATTTTCATGCAGTGATAGCTAACACCAAAATAGTGTTATTGCTCTTAAGAATATGATTTCTTTTGTTCTAGAACACAATTCAGCTGTCTAACTGCTGCTTAAAATTTGTAGCCTATATTTCTCAATATAGTTAGTATAGAAGACAGATCTATTTGCTATTGAAATTTATCCCCTAAATTGACACCTCTGCAGGCTGATACCCAATGCTTCATTTGACCACATTGTGTGACAAGTTGACCACTTGCATAATATCAGAAAGAACAAATAATTTTTGTTGTTTATTTTCATAGAACAAAACTTTGACTTGAACAGTGGTATTGTCTGTTTAATTGATAATGGTATTTTATTTTACCAATTTTTTTACATATATATTTTATTCTGCAGAATCTGTCTGGTCACAATGCAATTGTAAACTGCCTTGCAATGAATCGTGAAGGCGTTTTAGTCTCAGGAGCAGACAATGGTACATTATACTTCTGGGACTGGAGAACAGGTTACAACTTCCAAAAACTTCAGGCACCTGTCCAGCCAGGTAAGGAACTCATTATTTATTCATATTCCTGCTTGTTATCCTTACTGATTCCTTTGGTTTCTTCAGCATTAATTCATAAATGCCGTGACAACTATTGTCATGAATGTCATGAGGCTTGCTATGGGTTGGTTTTGGCTGCACTTGGACATTTTGCCAGAATATTATGAAATGCACAGGCTTAACATCTTGGGCTATTTTTAAGCTGAGGTGGCAACCAGTTAATGAAGCAATCAATTATATCTTTTGTAGGAAATGTCTCATATTATTTAGTCAAATGCATTGAAAGGGTCACATAGCATTTAAAATCCTTTAAACCCATTCGCACAGGTTGACTTGCTATCACATTCAGTGGTTTTTGGGTTAGACCCCGGAGACAAGATATTTAGTCAAGGCTGATGTGCTGGGTAAGTGGGCATACAGCATTCACTCGTGGCTAGTGCGCCTGAGAATCCCGAGGCGTTAGGCTTATTTGTTCAAATACCCTGGCATTCCGACCTTTAAGAGCTGAAGTAGCCCCGGCATGAATGGGTTAATCAGATACTGTATGAAGATTGTTTTTGATCTGTTGTTTTATTTGCAGCATGTGTTAGAAATGTCACTTTGAACTTCCTGAGGTAGATATGATTTTGATATAAGATAAATTTGCTATTGCAGCTGTTGGATGGTCACCAATGCTATCCATGCTTGATTAGTACACTTCTAGATGAACTCATGGAATAAGTTGTATCTTGAATTCAAGCTGGGTCAATGTACTTCTAAGTACCTTGTACATGCAGAAACAGTTGATTTTGGATGTATTAAGAAAGTAGACAGTGCAGGCGCAACATACCATCAGGGTGCTGCGGATGTCCACTTTGTGTTGGACTTTTGCCTTGCTTGTTGACTGTTTTCCTCTTGGAAAAGTTGTAAATTGATGAACATTGCCAATTGAGCATATCGATCACTGGACGTAGATTACATAGGTGGTCGTCAGAGGGATGCATCCTACTGTTGGCTGTTGCATGGAGATTCTGCAGCAGCTAAACAAAATAATCTTTCAACACCACATAGACTAGGCAAAGAGGGGATCCAGTGTATTGTGCATGTGGCTATTTTCTACGTATCATTTGTATTGGTTTGTTCCTGCTCTATCCACAAGGTGTGATTCACTTCAGGTAAACCATTGACAGTGGATGGCATGATTTGCTGCAAAGGCAGAGTCAGTTATAGACACGGATGGCATTGTGCCAGACAATATAAACCTGCCATCCGATTGTGTACATAGTTTATTAAAAACCACGACTAATGGGTTAAAGGATCAGTTGGTCACAATAGGATGAATAACAATTACTCTGGTGGCTTAACCCATTCACACCAGGGCTTATGTTTCTGTTGCTCTTGCCTGATAGATAACTAGCATTTGCACACTAAGCTCAAAGTCATTAGGCAAATACAGTGGTAGCATGCCGGACTTACATCACCATGGTCAGCAGAACGAGCCCCATCCAAACTAGTGAGTTTCCACTGTCGCCTTGCGGTTACTGCTGTGATTGGGCATGATGATGGGTAAGGACAAACTTATATTGAGTCAACACTCATTGGCACGCTGTCACAAGTCAGCACTCGCTCATGTAAGCCCAGACACAGCATCTGTCTTGCTAATCTAGCTTATCTTTATGACTAAGCTTGAGATCTCTCCCGGTGTGCTGTAGCTCTATGAGCTTGTCATCCACCCAGTTCAACAGTTTGATAATCAGAGGTTTATATTTGTTTACACTATTTTCAGAAGTGAATGAAAATGTGTCTATACAATTGGAACTCCTATGATTATATACACTTGTAACTATGTAAAATGTATGATTTAAGGGAGAGATCATGGTGTGATAGGATGTCATCCGCCAAAGAGTGGAATATTCATATGACATGATATCACGTCACAAAGCTACAGAGTCAAAGGTTGTTTCAATTAATTTTGTCACTTTATTACTACAAAAAGATTGAGCATAGATGTTACTTCTTAGGAGTTTGATAGAACAGTTTTCAGCATTTGAGAAATATAAAAAATCTCAACAAACTAACATGTGAACAAAATTATATGAAATACAATAGAAATAAAGATAAAAGATACAGCGTGGGGAGCCAAGGTCAATAATTCAAAGGAAATATTTACCAACAAAGCAGGCAAGATCAGCCTTACACATTGGCCTGCATATTGGGTTTAACCCGTTAATGGCGGGTGACAGGATATTACATCAAGTGGTGGCAGCGTCAGCTGCAGGGGACTTTCCTCTTGGCCGGCGTGCTGGGTGATCGGATGTATAGTGCTTGACACTGGCTAGTGCAGGCAAGAAATGCTTATGTGTTTGAAATATCCCAGCGTTTTGACCATTTGGAACCAAAATAACCCCATCGGCAATGGTTTAACCCCTTCACTACAGGCAGTAGAAAACGCCCCTCACGCCGTATCCAAGCTTCCGGCGCGCGCCAAATTTTAAACGTCGCTACTGAATATGACAAGTTTTAAGCCAAAACCTCTACAAGTTTAAAGCCAAAACCTCAACATAATCATCATGTGTTATATATCAAAATATGCATAATTAACCTCTTCCCCCAAGTGCATGTGACAAGTTATTTACATGGGTTGAGAGGAAGATGGAAAGAATGACCTTGGTGGGAGGCCTCACTCAGATGACCAAAGAAAACAATTGAAATAGTATGGTAAACTAATCAAAATAAGTTTTATATTTTTACATAAAGTTCCATACATAAATAATAAAATGATTGCTAGCAGGGCCCATCAATGCCTCCCCTGGTATAAGCGAATCCCACTCTTATGTAATAATAATGAAAGTCAAGTAATATATCGTATCATATCCGACCTCTATTCTGAAAGATCTCCTACAGTATCCGGAAGAAAGAAAACTCAATTCCACCAGAACTCAGCCATGACGCAGTATGCACGTCCTCGGGTTTGACATGAGCGCTGCAAGGACACAGTATACGCATCCTCGTGTTGAAGGGGTTAAACAAGATTTTGTTATCTTTTTTATTTTATGAATTAGTTTGGATCAGCCCAGTTGAGTTAACCCACTGTGTACGGGTGTCATGACATACATGACGTAGGAGCTTTGGCCTGACGACGGGCGTCCTGGCGTACATGACGTTCGGGGATTTTGGATCACTGTGCTATTTTATTTTGCTATGAAAAAGGAATGAGTGATGATGGCTACTGCTGTCATAATTACTATAATTACCGTAATACCGTGCTAGCTTAACGTCCAAAACCTAGATGGCACCACTTTTTCCTAGCACCAGCAGGAGAGAGAGCCTTGAATGGCACCCATCCACGGTCTCTAGCAAGCACTATCTTTACAGAGCGATGACACACACTAAGTTGACGAACTCTTGCTCAAAAGTATGGCCGATGAAGGATGTGCAGTCAGAACGGGAAGAGGAAGGTGACT
>NW_028234408.1:23810637-23815637 GCF_977035675.1 Penaeus japonicus
TCAGTTTCTGTTGTTGTTCTTTCGCTGCAGCTAAGATCTTCAGTCTTCAAAATTGTCAACTAATGATTGCTTGTAAATGAATGTCTGTGAGATGAACTAGAGATCAGAACACCCAGGCTCTTCATTTGCTCCTTCTTTTTTTTTCTTGTATGGAAATGGGAAGTGGAACTATAATATGAAAATAGGTAATTTAGAATGCACTACATCAAAAGTGTATGGGGATGGAAGTACAGTTAAATTACAAATCCCAGAATTAGTAACATGAAAAAAATACTGTTTCAGTGAGAGCTATAAGTACCATATATATGATTACCAAATTCTCATTCCTGCAAACCTGTATAATTATATGTGATGTCATACTTTTCCATCTATCTATTCATTTTTTTCTTCTACATTTTGTCCATCCTTCCCCTCGTTATTTTTTTTTTATTTTTTTTTTTTTTCCTCCTGTTGCAGATTTTTAGTTTGTTAGCATTTATATTATCTTACTTTATTATTTCGTGTAGGACTACATATGTTACTCTGTATTTTTCCTTTAAGTAACATCTTCACTCCTAACTCATCAAACTTTATATCTATCTTGATGTCAAAAATTCATCTTCCTCTTCAGGCTCAATGGACAGTGAAGCTGGTGTGTTTGCCATGACCTTCGACCAGAGCGGCTCCCGTCTCATAACCTGCGATGCTGACAAGACCATCAAGATATACAAGGAGGATGACACTGCGGTAAGTTGTAAATTTATTTTATGCCATTGCATTCTGATATACAATGTGTACTCTGAATTTACAAATGAGGAAAAGAAAGCAAAATGGGAGAGGAAAAGGTGAAGATTAGCAAGTGATAAAGAATTAAGGGTAGTTAAAAAAAAAGAATCAGCAATATCCAGGAAACACTGCTTGTTAAGATTAAAAAAAAAGGGAAGAAAGTCATAAGTGGGCCATTAGTCTGGCCAGTAATTGATAGGGATAGATTCATTATGCCGTCATTAGAGGTGGCCAGCTGCAGCGGGCCCCACCACGACTTCATTTATGACCCTCTTGCCGTTAATTCACTCGGTGGGGGTCGCTATATCATTAGATGCTTGGAAGGGGCTGAGCTTTGTGTAACATCCTATTAGTTCAGAGAGTGGTAATGAGTAATTTTTTTTCTCTCTCTTTTCATTCCAGAGCGAGGAAAGTCACCCCATCAACTGGAGACCAGAAATCTTGAAGAGAAGAAAGTATTAAGGTGGTGATAGTTAGTATTATTGGATATTGCGTATTGTGCTGGATGAGATGATATTATATAATGTCCTTTTACATGTAATTGGATTTCTGTCTAATTCCCCGATGGGAGATTTTATGAGTTTATTATTTTTTCTTGTTTTCTTTTACCATTTTGTTTTATGAGCAGTCCTAATACCAATTAGGAATACTGATAGTAATAACTGTATCTTATTGCCATTATTATTAGTAGTATTATAATGTTTATTTTTATTATTGTCATTGTTTTTTTTGTTTTTTTTAAGCAGAGTAAAGATTTACAGAACCATTTGGAAAGGATTTTGTCCCCCTATGCTATATTTTTATTTTTATTTATGAACCTTAAATTTTGTCCTGAATGATAAGCAACTCTTTGCAAGAAAATTGTCAACAGTATGAGATATTAGAATTCTAAAAAGGGTTTTCAGTTTCTTTACTGGTAATTGAAAACTTTTGAACAATAAGCAGAAAAAAATCCTGCCATGTTTGTCTGGTTATTTCATATTAAAGAAAAGAATGTCATGATGTTTCATTTCCACCTTTAATTGTTTTAATACCATGGATTAAGACTTGAATATTGTGTGCTACAATGAAAACTATAAAACCAAGATATATAGGGCTGCTATTGCTTTTGAATTTGTCTTATTAAATGAATTATCATCTAATGAATTGTGTTTTTTAAGTACAAATTTTCTCTGAATCTTTTATAAACAAGAAATGATATACATTGTAGGCTTACCTTATATATATACAATTATACATATATATACACATATATATATACATATATATATATATAATATATATATATATATAAATATATATATGTATATATATAAATATATATAATTATATATATATATATATATATATATATGTATATATATATATATATATGTATGTATTTATAAAAGAAAGATATGAATGAGACTGAATATCAGGTCAGATGACCTATTAATATTTCTTCACTTTGATTATTTAAGCAAAGTCCAATTAAAGGAAATAATAATACACATTGATCATTTGAAATACTATGAAGAATTGTGTTTTTTTTAAAGGGAAGTATTTTTCTTCAAATCCATGATAATTTGAAATTGAAATCCCTTCAGTGTTAATAGACTACCTAGAGGATGTATCTATCAAAAGATATATTTGAATAAGGCAGCAGCTTCCCAGGAAAGGTCTTGACTAAACTATCGACCTCTATCAATATGAAGTAATTTGCCTGAGTAGTATATGTGCGGGAACATGCTCTGATGAAAATGAAAGAAGGCGCTTGGATTTCCACATGGTTACAGACTTCAGTATAATGACAAGACAAGTACAGTAAGTTCTCCCCTTCACATTGTGTAGATAATAGGTCATGCAATCCAATTATATTGTTTGTAATAGAATTAAGATTCATTAAATGTATCAAGTAATTCCCTTATCCCATCAGCTTCCCTCTCCAATTAAAGATGTTAATGAGGTTTAAAGGTAAGCAAAGAGTCGGGAGAAAGGACCTTAACGTGATAGGGGAGCGAGGGAGAGTGAGTGTCTTCTCTCGGTGAGAAAAGTGTCAAGGGAAGCAGCTGAAAAATTATATTATGTTCCACAGAGGGTGTTATTTTCTTGCTTGAGGCATTGTTTGGATGTGGATCATTAAAGTATATGTAGAGAAATAGTAATGGCTTTTAGTCAAATGGAAATTAAGTCTCGGTGGATGATGGGAGGTAACATTTACAGACCATGATATCCATTATTACATTGGGCCATTTGAGAGTTTATTTCTTAACAATGAATTTTGAACAAAACCCAATGGCCACAGCAAATATAGGAAAATGGTTTACTGGGAAATCAACATGAAGAAAATGGCTGAAAAGGATTAGACAAAGAAAACCCGGAAGCATTCCATTTAAGGATATTTTAATAACACAAACATTACAGTCTTTAGAACACATGGAGAAAAAGTATTCAAACAACAATGTGGCAGACATTACCATAGAGCTGTGAAGCAACTGATATTGCTGGGCTAAGATTAGTATAGGCTTAAAATGTGATGATGCATTGCATCGATTAATCTCGTTTTCTCTGTCACAGTAAGTACAAAAAAGTAACTATTGACAGTGATTACTCAGGTATTCAACATTAGAATGCACAGAAAGAAACGTATGGCATTGTGTAAATTTTGTTAACTAATGTGTGGGGAAAAATAAGTGTGAAGATTAATTTTCCAACTTGTTTAAAACTTGATTTTGTTTGTTATTTCCATATCAGAAAGTAAACGCAAAACAAAGTAAATTTCTCCGAAAACTTTCCTAGTTATATAAATTATTCTCTTTTGTTTTTGAATTCCAATCTTATAAAAATGTGAGAAGGAATCGATCATAATTATTAAAAGGGAGGGGCGGGGGAGGTTAGGGATGGGCGGTGAGAGATAAATACTAAGTGTAGCTAATTAAGCCGTGGGCGGATCGTGGGCTGTCGAGAAGGGCGGGTCCGGCGGGGACATGGGCGTGAGGAGTGGCGGCGGGGGCACTATGTGGGCGTGTGTGTGCGGCGTGAGCGGGTAGTAGGGACCGAGAATGGGCGGGATGGGCGGGAGAGCCGGGTAGAGGTGGGGCGGGAGGAGACCTTGCCGCTGGGCCAACCTCATGCGGGCGGCCATCTGCTTCTTCCACTTGGTCCTCCGGTTCTGGAACCACGTCTTGATCTGCGTCTCCGTCAGGTTAAGCGCCTGCGACAGCTCCAGGCGCTTCGACACGCTCAGGTACTTGTCCACCTGAGGAGGGAAAACAGAGAACTTTAGTGCCGGGAATCAGGAGGGCGTGGCGTCATCAGTCTGTGCTTAGGCTGTATTAAAATTGTGCCACGGGTATGTTCGCCCCTCTGCCTGACATGAATCAGTCTCGGGCTATGTATGGATGTGAGAAATAGATAGATGAAATTTATGGTGGTCATGTGCAAACCTAATCACTTGAGGTAAGTATTGCAAATATACTGGTATATGGCACATGGTATTAATTTGATACTCCCGAAATAAAAAGAGATAAAGATATAAATCTTCCTTATCCATTATCATCAAAATCCGTCTGGATAAAAATTACAATCCTCATTACAAATTATGATTAGATTTTGTCTGGATATATATCACTCTTCCTATAACGAGGCATACCATAAAAACACATTGCAAATATGAAATTGATTCATGCTCATCCAAAGTACTTGTCCTATATATTAAAAGTATTCAGAAATAAAACATATGCATAAAATTGTGTTTCTCCTACTTCTAAAACGTATCAAAATAGAAACACAATTTCCATACCTTTTACAATTTAAATAATACATTAACGTAAAGCACACAGTTTTCCACTCATCTCAGAAACGTATTCAGAATTCAAACATTATCAACAAACAGGCAGCTTTCCTCCTATCTCAAAAACGTATTAAAAACAAATGCTTTTAGCATAAACACACATAACTTTCCTCCTATCTCAAAAATCATACACCAGCAAACACACACCTTTCCTTCCGTCCCTAAAACGTATTCAGAAATTAAGACACAATTAACCAACAAAACACACACCGTTTCTTCCGTCTCTAAAACCTATTCAGAAATCAAAACACAATTAACCAACAAAACACACACCTTTCCTTCCGTCCCTAAAACGTATTCAGAAATTAAGACACAATTAACCAATAAAACACACACCTTTCCTTCCGTCCCTAAAACGTATTCAGAAATTAAGACACAATTAACCAACAAAACACACACCGTT
>NW_028234408.1:23843137-23848137 GCF_977035675.1 Penaeus japonicus
ATTATTATTAGCAGTATTATGATTATCATTGTTATTTTTGTTACTTCCTTTATTGTTATTATCATTGTTATTGTTATAAATATTGTTATTCTCATCACCATCTTTATTACTATCATTACTATTAATATAAGTATTGTTGTTATTGGTATTATTATCAAAATTGTTATCATTATTATCATTATCATTATTATTATCCATTTTATTATCATCATTATTATCCTCATTGTAATCCACATTATTTTGAATATTTATGTTACCATAATCATTATCATTGTTCTTTAATAGTATTATCATTATCATAATTATTATCATTATCATTACCATTATCATTATCATCAATATTATTGTTATTGTTATCACTATCTTCATTATTATCATATTATTTTTGTTATAATAATTATTATTATCATTATTACTATTATTATCATTATTATTATCATTGTTAGGTTAATTATTAATATCATTATCATCATTGTTGTTGCTGTTGTGGTTAGCATCATTATCATTATTATTATTACTACTACTCTCATTATCAATATCATCATTATTATTATTATCTTTAGTATCATCATTATGATAATTGTTTTCACAATTATACTTGTTATTATTATCATTGTCATCATTATTATAATAATTATTATTGTTGTTATTATTATTATTATTATTATTATTATTATTATTACTATTATTATTATTGCTGTTGGTATTGTTATCACTACTCTCATTATCATTTTTATATTCAATATTTTTTTTTTACCTAACTATGCTTATCATTATCCTTATCATTATTTTTACCATCATCATTATTATTGATGTTATTATGATTATGATTTTTACTATTACTATTATCTTATCTTTTTATTACTATTATCATCATTACTGTTATCATTATTGTTAACATTACTAATATTGCTGTTATCATTATCATCATCAATATTATCATTGTCATTATAATTATAATTGTTGTGAACTATAGTATCATTACCACTATTATTATCTTTATTATCATTACAACTATTAATATCACTATTATCATTGTAATCAATACTATATTTTCATCATCATCATCACTATTATGATTGTTATTATCATTATAATTTCATCATTATCATCATTATTTTTCATAATCATTATCACTGCTATTACTTCTATAATTATCATTATTACTCTCATCGTTATCTTTACTATTGCTATAGTTACTATTATCATCATCATTATTGTTATCACTATTGTTGGTATAATCATTATTATCAACATTGTCATCATCATTATTATCATTATCATTAGCATTAGTAGTAGCCATGTCATTACTGTTTTATCTTTATCATTATCATAATCATTACTACAATGGTTATTACGTAATTGTAGTAGTAGTAGTATTAGTAATAGTACTATCAGTATTAGTATCAGAATAAAAAAAAAATTATATATATTCGTATCATAATCATCATTATAATTATCATAAACATCACCATCACTAATAGTAGTAATAATCCTAGTATCTGTATTTAATCTTATCAATCTTATCATAGTATTTATAGTAGCAACATTGTTATATTATCATAATGATATATATTATTATATAAGCTTTTTAGCTTTTTTCTAGTCATTACTATTGTTATGATCATTATATTCATTTTTTTTTATCTTATCATTGTTATCATGATTAAAGAAGCAGTATTGTTTACTGTTCTTTTTAGTATCAAAATTGTTCTTATGAAAACAGTTGATGAACACATTTTCCTTTGTTATCTTTTGTAATCTTTGTTTTTGTTCCTCTTCTTTTTTAATCATCATCATCCTTACTATTATTATTACTGTAACGATAAAGATACATATGATATGATGGTCATCCTCATTAAGTCTCACTTTAACATTATGATAATTGTGTTGTTTTTTTTCCTCTATCCTTTTCTCGTTATCATTAAACTCATTATTGATAATTTCATCTTTATAACTATCTATTTTTCTTATTATCTATTATTTCTAATCATTTATTATTATCTATCTATTATATCTAATTATCTATTATTTCTTATTATCACTTTTATCACTATTATCATTATTGATATTATCATTATTATCATTATTGTTATCATTATCATTATTATTATCATTATTATTGTTGTTGTTATCATTATCATTATTATCATCATCATCATCATTATTATCATTATTATCATCATCATTATTATCATCACCATTATTATTATCGTTATTATCATCATCATTTTTATTATCATTATCATGATTGGTATTTTTATGTTTGATACTTTTGATTATGATTAATAGTATGAAGAATTATTAGTATCATTGTATTATTAACATTATTACAAGTATTATTATCATTATCTTTCTATTATCATTATCCTCATTATCTTTCCATTATCATTATCCTCATTATCTTTCTATTATCATTATCCTCATTATCTTTCTATTATCGTTATCATCATTATCTTTCTATTATCATTATCGTCATTATCTTTCTATTATCATTATCATCATTATCTTTCTACTATCATTATCCTCATTATCTTTCTATTATCGTTATCATTGTCAGCATTTTTATTGTAATCATCATCATCATTATTATCATTGATATCATCTTTATCGTTATCATTGTCATTCTCATTATTTTTCTCATTATCATGATTATCATTATCATTATTATTATTGTTATAATTATTATTATTATTATTATTATTATTATTATCATCATCATAATTATTATTAGTAGTAGTGGTAGTACTATTGTTATTGCTGCTATTATCATTATTATTATCATGATTATCATTATTATTATTATTATTATTTTTATTATCATCATCATTATTAATATTATCATCAATGTTATAATTATCATTATCATCTTCGTTATCAACTTATTATTATCAACATTATTATTATTATTGTTACTATTATCATTATCATCATTATCATTGTTATTATTATTGCTAGTGTTGATAATGTTATTATCATTATTAGTAGTAGTAGTGATATCATTATCATTATTACTCTTATGATAATAATTATCAGTGTCATTATCATCATAGTTGCTATTATCATTGACATAATGAACATTAATATATTAATATATTACCATCATGATCATTATTTTCCTGATCAATGCTATCGCCATGATTTTGATGAGGTTAAAATGATAATGATTATCACCCTCATAGTCATCATCAATATCATTATTGTTTGTCTTCCAGCCATCAACATAATCGCCTTTTTCACTTCTATTTATTATTATTATTATTATTATTATTATTATTATTATTATTACTATTACTATTATTATCATTGTTATTATTATTATTATTATTATTATTATTATTATTATTACTATTATTATCATTATTATTATTATTATTATTATTATTATTATTATTATCATCATCATTATCATTAATATCGCTATTGCTATTACTATTACTGATTTTTTTGTCAAATTATCTTTATTATAATGACTTTTACTGACGTAGTTATTATGAGTCTGAAAAGGATAGTTTTGATAATTTTGATACTGAGGATTAATACGATATTGATTACTGATATCATTATAAATATGATGATGATAATTATCATTGTTAGTAGTAGTAGTAGTAGTATCATATCATGATTACTATCATTGTTATCATTGTCAACATTATTTTATTATCATTATTATTTTAATAATATCTTTTTAATATTGTTGTTACTATCATTATTGTTATTATAATAATTGTTACTATTATTATTAATGGCAGTAGTATCATTGTCATTATTTCTACTGTTGGTGCTACTGATGGTATTATTTGTATCATTATTATCATTACCATTATCATTATCATCATGATCATTATTACTACTTTTGTTATGATCACCATTATTATTGTTGTTCTTTATCATGATCATCATTATTATCATTATAATTATTATAGTAACTTTTTTATCATGATCATAATCATTATCATCATCATTAGTAGTAGTAGTAGTAAGATCATTACTGTTGTTAATTTCATTATTATCATAATTATTGTTGTTGTTGTTGTTGTTGTAGATATTCTAATCATTATTATCATTATTATAAACATTCTTATTGTTGTTACATTATGATCCTTATGGTTACAATTATAATAATGATTATCATCATCATTATAATATTATTATCATAATGATGACCATCATAGTTATCAATAATTTTAATATCATTATCATTATTAGTAGTTATTACTATCAACATCATTATCATTATCATTATTAGTAATGATTTTTGAAATTATTATTGCTATATTATGTTATGTTATAACTATTTTTTTATTATTATCTTCCGGATATCATGATCAAAATCACTATCAGGATCATCGTTGTAACGACAACTAATGTTATTATCTATAATGTTTATCATCATTATTGTCATTATTATCTTTTTCATATTATTAGAAGTTTTTGTTGATATTATATATCAATATAATCATCCTTATCATCAGTGTCAGTATTATAATGATAAATAAAATTTGTATTCATATAATTTGATACATTGTAATATATGAGTATATTGTGGTATGGTATGTGATTGTTTTTTTATGTTTTAGATTAATGTATCTTCATTAATATTCGTTATAATCTTTTTATCCTTATAGTTATCATGTTGCATTTTGTTGGGGCTTTTTTTATTGCAATTTAGATAATTTTCAGAATGAGGAGGAATATTTTTGGCCGCTGATAGCATTATCAAATTTTATTGTTATTGTTGATAATATCATTTTTACTATTATCATTATCACTATAATCATGGTGATTGTGATTACCATCCTCTTTAGGGTTTACCATTATTGTTAATGATATCATCATTACCATAATAAGCTATACTTTTTTTCGAAGTATGATATTGCCACATTACTCAATAGAGTATTGAGTGTTCTATGTATATTTTTGTTTTTGCCGTCTTTTTTCTTATTATCATTTTATGAAAATGAAAAGTGATCCCTTTTTTTAAAAGTCATTAATTCCAG
>NW_028234408.1:23868137-23870637 GCF_977035675.1 Penaeus japonicus
TCTCTCTCTCTCTCTCTCTCTCTCTCTCTCTCTCTCTCTCTCTCTCTCCCTCTCTCTCTCTCTCTCTCTCTCTCTCTCTCCCTCGCCCTCTCTCTCTCTCTCTCTCTCTCTCTCTCTCTCTCTGTCGGTGATCGCTCTTCAGGAAAAGTGCTTTTTACACAGGAATCCAAGCACCATTTACTCTTTACACAAACTTTCAGAAAATAAGCACAGTCAGAGGGATGTACACGTGTGCGTTCATGGTGATCCGCACACAGTGATAACAAGAGAAGAGATAGAGAGAAAGAGAAAATAATATCAACAACAAGAACAAAGACAGTAAACAACACAGAGTTTAGAGAAAGAGAGAGAGAGAAAAAAAAAATGTCAGTATATATTTTGCAGGACATTTATCATCCCTTCACATAAATTACTCGTGCAAAAACCCGTGGCACGTTGTGGCATAATACTTTGGTGATAATGTTTATGGCCCATACCGGAAAATACAGGGTATAACCATCCTGGTATAATCCAGCTATAGTCGCTCTCAAATTTCGCGAGCTATATTTTCATTCCAATTATTTTATGCAAAGTTTCCTTTTTTCAGTTTGTGTTTTCTGTTGTTCTGCTTTACTTACCTTGTTTAGAGTCATTATTTGCATTTTTCTGCTAAATTTCAAATCGGGTCATTATTTCTTTTTTTGTTTATTTTGTTGTTGTTTTTTTGTCCCATGTTTTCGTGTTTTTTTTGTTTCATAATATTGCTGAGATTAACGTGATATTCTGTGTCGCTATGGCTATTGGTGTTCGGTTTACTATCACAATGCTGCTATAAAGGCAATGATGGTAATCATCATTAAGATAAATATGATTATGGTAATGAATATAATAAATAGTATTTATGCTATTACTTCTCACGCACACACATACACACACGAACACAAAAGATATACAAACATACTTTTTTCTCATACATCATCTATTACATATGTCATTATATTTTTGATGCATTCATAATCATTTTTTTTCGAGTGCAACACTTTTCATCTCTCTCTTTGTGGTCAGAAATCGAAACATAAATGATTTAATGAGATTCTAATCCATGTCATGATCATTATCATCCTTATTGCTGTTGATTGTTGTTGTTGTTGTTGTTCTTGTTACTTTTCTTATTATGATTAATATCAGTATAAGAAGTTGTTGTTGTCTCCGTAGTAATGATAGTAGCAGAAGTAGTGGTAGTAGTAGTAGTCGTAGTAGTAATATTATTATTAGTAGTAGTAATGGTGGTAGCAGTGGTTGTAGTAGTGGCAGTAGCAGGAGCAACAGTATTATTACTAGTACTGTCATTAGCTTTTTATCATCAGGGGTAGTATTTTCATAAGTATCATTATTGGTTTTCTTTTACCGCTAATAATAACATGATGATCATCATTGCGTAATCATCATTAGTATCAGGAGTTATCTCATTATTCATCATTATCACTATTATCATTATTATTATAATTGTTATTTATATTATTATTATTATCATTATCATATCATTATTGTTATTATCCCTATATCATTATCATTATAATCAATATTATCATTATTATTATTATCATTATCATTATCATTATTATCATTATTGTAATTATCATTATTATCATCATTATTGTAATTATCATAATTTCCATCAATATATTTATCATAACTATTGTTACTATTATTATCACCATGATTATCATCATTATCATTAATATCAGCGTCATTATTATCAATGTTACCATCCTCATCTCTATTTATTATCACTATTATAAAAATAATCATCATTATTATCAGCATCATTATCATTATTACTATTATCATTATTATTATCATTATTATTATTATCAATATCATTATTTTTATTATTATTGTCATTATTGCCATTATTATCATCATTATTACCATTATCATCATTTGTGTGTGTATTGTTATAATTATTGTTGGCATTATTATCATCATCATTATTATAGATATTATAGATGATTATCATCATTGCATGCAAGTGTGCGTGTTATGAATAAGCTTAGTTTAAGCAAAGTTTCCCGAGTAAACCTCCCCTATTCGGCTTACCTGACATAACCCATCGACGCTGAAGCAGTATGAAGCACTTAACCAAACTCGACTAACGACTTCGATCATCCCCCCCCCCACCTAGCCCGATGTACCCCCACAATCTGGGGCGAGAGGAGCATCTTGCAGAATTCCTTGCAAGACTGCAGAATTCCTTGCAAGGCGCCTCCGAAGGTCCTCACGCCAGACGACACTTCGCTAGGCCGTAAACCCGTGTTTTATGCAGTCATCAACTTAATCGGGTCATCAACGTGTTTACAGGATAGTGGCAAGCTAACAGTATCTATTTGGTGTTGATAAAGATAAGAGAAAGACAAAGAAAGAAAAAACGCTGGGTATGATGTCTTTCACATGGATGATGATTAACATGTATGTTTTATTGCAATTATCTTATGCCTTGTGTGGTTGATGAAGGATAACC
>NW_028234408.1:23878137-23880637 GCF_977035675.1 Penaeus japonicus
ACATACTAAGAATTCGTTTGTTCTATTTCATGAAAGAATGATATGTATTTGATGGAAAGGGAATTATGATTGTGACACATTTTTCATATGCAAATTGTTGCTTGGCAAGTTTTACGTACTCACACGCATTTATACTCTACTACATCTCCCCTTGCTTATTTCCCATGCCCTTTTCCTTCTCCCTCTCCCTCCCCCAACTCGCCCACTCGCCTGGGGCCCCCTCCCCCTCCCCCTCATCTCCACCCCCAGCAGCCCAATTAACGGTGGTAATAACCCTCCCCCCCTCACCTAATTAAAGAATACACTAAATCACGGCCTTGAGTAATCACCCGACGCCTAATCACTCCGGTCTTCATAGTAGTACTACTACGGCACGACTCGGTACTACCTACTATCTCCTCCGTGTGGGCCTCCCTCCCCCTCCTCCTCCCCTCTACACCCCTTCCCCATCTTCCTCCCCTCAACATCCCCCCTCTACTTGTGTCCTCCTTAAAGACCTCCTTCCCCCCCTTACTCCCAGGCTTCCCCCCTCCCTCCTCTTATACCTCCCCCCCTCCCCCCGTACCCCAGGACGGCAGGTCCGCCCCGTGATGCATGGCGTCTCCGCTTCCCATCTCCTTGGATTACTAATCAAGCTACAATAATGATTGCTAATGAGTGATATTAATTTTCATCATCTCCAGAGAGAGAGAGAGAGAGAGAGAGAGAGAGAGAGAGAGAGAGAGAGAGAGAGAGAGAGAGAGAGAGAGAGAGAGAGAGAGAGGGAGAGAAAGAGAGAGAGAGAGAGATAAAAGACAGACAGACAGAAAGAAAGATAGACAGAGGCAGAGACAGAGAGAGAGATGAAGAGACACACAGACAAACAAACAGAGAGTCAGACAAAGCAAAAGACAGCCAAAGAGCAAACCCAAGTCCTCCCCCCCACCCCCTCCCACCCCACCCCATCCCCACCCTCACCCCATTACCGTATAGGCCGTGATGCTCCCTGATTAACCTGTAGTAGCGGCCGGGTGGTTGTGTCGCAGTCATAACGATCTCGTAGCTGTCGTGGAGGTCGTAGTATCCGAGCTGTTCATTCATTCTCACGCGGCTGGCGACTAGCCTTTGTTTCGAGAGATTTCAGCTTGGGTCAGCTTAAAGCTAATCTGTCTTTTTTTCCTTTTTTATTTTGTATTTTACGATTATTTTTGTGGCTCTCTGGTCGACCTATCCACCTCCTTCCACCCTTTCTCAATTTATCTATCTATCTATCAAACTATCTATCTATCTACCTACCTATCGATCTATATATATATATATATATATATATATATATATATATATATATATATATATATATATATATATACATAATCTTTCTCTCTATTTCTCTCTCTTTTATCTTCTTCCTTGCGTACTTACCAACCTGTCTATATATCTGTCCATCTATTTATCTCTCCAACTATCAATATCCTTATCTATTTATCTTTCTATCTATTAGTATCATATCTGAATAATATATCTATCTATATCTATCTAACTTTACTTATCTACATCTCTATCGTTTGCCAGGATAGCTTGACTATCTAACCTTCTCCTTACCTTTATCATTCCGTCTCTCTGTCTTGCTGTCTTTTTGTCTTGTTTCAGTTGCTGTTTTCGTTTATAACTATCTATCGCGTCTGTGTACTGTTTTTTAATGTCTATTTCTATATCACATTACCTGTTCACAATGTTTTATCACCTTATATCTTCATATCTATCTATCTATCTATTTCGCCATCTCTCTTTTTTTCTTTCTCTATCTCTGTCTCCTGTGTTTCTCTGTCTGTTTCCGTATCTCCGTCTTTTTGTCTCTGTTTCTGTCTCTAACTTTCTCTCTAAGTCTCTCTCTCTCTCTCTCTCTCTCTCTCTCTCTCTCTCTCTCTCTCTCTCTCTCTCTCTCTCTCTCTCTCTCTCTCTCTCTCTCTCTCTCTCTCTCTCTCTCTCTCTCTCTCTCTCTCTCTCTCTCTCTCTCTCTCTCTCTCTCTCTCTCTCTCTCTCTCTCTCTCTCTTGCCCCCTCTCCCTCCCCCTCTATCTCCCTTTCCCTCTCTATCTATGTATCTATCTGTCTATCAGTCTGTTTATCGATCTATCTATCAATCTATCTATCTCTGTCTATTGTCTGACTACCTTTGTCTCACTCACTTTCTCTCTCCCTACTTCTCATCCTCATAGTCTCTCCTTCCCCGCCTCTCCCCCCTTCTCCCTCCCCGTACTCCTAACCTCCCCCAAACCCCCCACGACGCGATCCCCTTGTGCGAAAAAAAAAAAAAAGCGCGGGGAACAATCAAACACCTTGTTACGATTCGTTCTCCTTTCTTCTGGTATAGAGTTTCCGGCGCTCATTAACCAACTGGGCGATCAGGGCTTGGACCCACCTCCTTAACCCCTCGTATTTACCGCAGCCTTCCCCTCACTTCATTTATTCCCCCTCGTGCGGCGCGCTATCCCGCCTGCCATTCATCACCGCGCGGGCCC
>NW_028234408.1:23885637-23895637 GCF_977035675.1 Penaeus japonicus
AGAAAAGGATTATAATGATACCTATTATAAAAACGATAATGATAACATCTATGATAATGATAATGAGCATAATGATAATAATAATAACAATAATAATGACAATAAGACGGTATAATTATAATGATAACACTAATATTAATGATAATGTTAATAATGATAGTAACAATAATGATAATGCTAATAATAATAATGGCAGTATCATTGTTATCACTATTGTCATCATTCTCTATTATTGTTTGCATTACTACCACTATGATCATTAGTCGTACCATTTTCATAGATAATCTTTATCGATATTCTTCTTATCATTTTCCTTATCAATATTGTCCACCTCTTTTTATTATTCACTATTGTTATCTGAATAACGGTTATTGCCATTGCAATGATCATACTGATTATAAGTGATTGCATTGCTACATCAAATGCTTTCATTTTCACCTTCATTATTTGCTGATTATCAAAGTTGCCATTATTTTTATTATCATTATCATTATCATTTTCGATTTATTAGACTAAATCAGAAAGAAAAAATATATATATACATGATAAAGTTCCTTCGACATTTTACAGGATTTTCCACTCCAGGGGTTTTAGTTCATAAACTATCAAGATCACCATGATAAATTAATTACACAGGAAGGTATTATATAATATTGCATGACCTCTTTATCAATTCCATCTGTACTACATCTCCACTCATCCCTCTCCTTCGCTTTCCCTCTCCTTCTCCCCTCTCTCTCTTGCCCTTTCTATCTTCGGGGTCACACAGGCGAGAAGAGAAGAGAGAAAAAAAAGACCAGAGGGGAAGACAGCATCCCTACCCCGTCACCAAGCTAATCACTAACTGAAATATGATAGGTTTCGTCCGTAGAGTTTTAGAACCCTTCAGGTTTGTGATGTGAGTCCCCCATCTTATTAATCACCCTCGCGATAATCCCAACTGCCGCACTTATCAAGAACTGGCCTCCCTTTCTAACTTACTAATTGACTGACTAAGTAATCTAGATGACCCTCGGCCGTTGGCGGTGGCCATTGCTGGGGAGTGTGTGGTCGGGATTGGAAAACTGCCGAATTTAGTTCTCCTCCTCCTTCGCCTTCGATGAGTTTGAAATTAACAGCGACCGAATTAGAAGCTTCCACTGCCCTTGCATATATTCAAACAAACTCTCTCACACACACACTCACACACACACACACACACACACACACACACACACACACACACACCCCACCCAAATACAAAAACCTATAAAAACTAATCTCAATATCAAAATCAATCTAACATAACTCATAACTACAATATATATAAAACCGAATATAACAATCTAAATTTATTATGTACATATGTATATATATATGAAAAATATATATATATATATATAATATATATATAATCAAATATTAAAAATATAAAATAATTATATATATATATATAAAGGTATATTATATATAATTTAGCTATATGATATGAATATATATATATATATATGTACCTGTGTGTGTGTAAACATATATATATATATATATATATATATATAATATATATAGAAGATATATATATAATATATATATATATATATATAATATATATATATAGATATAGATATGTCTCTGTCAAACCATATAATTGATGATGTAGAAGTGTATGTGTGTGTGTGTCTGGTGGCTGTTGGGTACCCACTATGATGATTAAGAAATATAAATATGGGTTGTGTGTGTATATTATATATATATGATATATATATTTTAATATTTATATTAATATAATATATATATATATATAATATATATATATATAATATTCAATATATATAGAAGTATAAAAAAAAAAATGGTTGTAGAAAAGAATAACAAAAAAGACATATATATACTATATATATATAAATATATATATATATATATATAATATATACATAATTATATAGTATATATAGATTTCTATAATATATAATTATATATATATATATTATAATATATATATAGATCATGTATAAACTCATATATATCTGAAATCTAATGATATATATAATATAGATTATGTACTTAATATAGCTATATAAATATATATATATATAATATATATGATATATATATATATATATATACAGTTATTAATATATTACATACTATACTATGATATATAATATATATATATATATATATATATATAATATAATAATCACTCATATATATATAGTATATATATATATATGTATGGGTGTTAATATATATATTTATATATATAATAAAAACATATATACACACACACACACAGCACACACTCACTCACACATATATATGTATATAATATATGTAGATTGTGTATGTAATATGTGTGTGGTGAGTGTATGTGTGTAAGTGTGTGTGTTGTGTTGTTGTGGTATGTGTATGTGTGGCGGATGTGGGTGTGTGTGTGTGTGTGTGTGTGTGTGTGTGTGGGTCCTGTGTGTAGTGTTGTGTTGATGTGTGTGTGTGTGTGTGTGTTGTGTGTGTGTGTGCACATGTGTACTGTGTGTGTTGTGTGTGTGTGTGTGGTGTGTGTGGTGTGTGTGGTCCTGTGTCTGTGTGTGTGTGCTGTGTGTGTGTACATATATACTGTGTGTGTATATATATATATATATATATATATATATATATATATATGAGATATATATATATATATATATATATATATATAAGATAATGATAGATTAGATATATAGATAGATAAGGATAAAGGATAGATAGATATAGAGATACACTCATATATATACAAAATATATAATATACATGCATAAATATATATATATACATACATATATATAGATATATAGATATATATATATATATAAATAAATATAAATATATACATTACATACAACATATATATATATATATATCTATTATCTAATATATTAATATATATATATATATAATATATATAGTATTATAGATATAATATAATATATAGAGAGAGAGAGAGAGAGAGGAGAGAGAAGAGAGAGAGAGAGAGAGAGAAACAGAGAGTATCTATGACGAACTATATATATATATAAAATATATAAGATATATATATATATATCTATATATATATGTTATGTATATATATAATATATATATATATATCGTAGATATATATATATATATATAACTAGATTGGAATATAATATATATATATAGATATATATATATATATAATAATATATAATGTAGATATTTAATTTATAGATATATAATATATAATATATATATAAAGTCCTCATTTTCAATAAATTTTCTATTTTGTGTATAGTGGGGGGGGGTTATCTGCCAGTATCACATATATATATATAGTATATATATATACCTATTTATATATAGAATATATATATATATCTATATATAATAATATATGTCTATATATATATATAATATATATATTATATGGATAGATATTTATATTACAAATAAATAATAATAATTCAATTAATAATATATATATAGACCATATATAAAATAATATATATATATATAAAATAAAATAAAAATTTTAATTAATATAACTGCAACTGGAGGTGTCAGTCAGGGGAACAGGTCTTCCATTTATGTTTTTCCATCATATACGCAGTCTCAACAATATATATAAATAATAATATTTATATATATATATATATACATATACATAGATATAAATATATATATATTGATATGTATATATATGTATATGTATATTGAATAATATGTATATAATATATATATATATAGATATATATAAATATATATAATATATATATATAGTATATATATATATATATATATATATTATATATATATATAGATATATATATAGAAAATGTAATATAAATATATATATATATATAATTATATATATATATATATATAGATACTATATAGATATATATTTATATAAATAATGATATATATATAGATATATTATATATGCATGTATGTATGTATGGATATGTAATGTATGTATATAATATATATAGATATATATATACATATATATATATATAATATAAAATATATAGATAAAAATTTGTAAGATAGATATATATATAATAAGTATATATATTTATATAACTACATATGCGTGTATAGGTATATATATATATTATATATATATAGATAGAATATATATTTATATATATATATTCATATATACATATATATAATAGATATAGATATAATATATATATATATATTATGTAATATATAATATACACAAAAAATTAAATATTTACACACACACACACACACCATATATATATATACTATATATATATATAATATATAATATAGATATATATATAATATATATATAGGTATATGTATGTAGTAATCATGTGTGTGTGTTGTGTGTTGACATGGATATGAGAATGGAACAGGAAATGGGAGGGTGAGGAGGGGGAAGCGTTGGGACCAGCGGCGGCCTCCAGGCGGCATCGTCCGAGCTTGCGAGGGGGCGGGGGGAGAGGTGGTGGGAGAGAGGGAGCGAGTTGGAGGCGGGAGAGAGAAATGGAAAGAAGCCCGGGGGCTGGGCGTTGGGAGCGAGACAAGGGGTGGTGAGACGTGGAGAGTAAAGGGTTGTGAGCGGAGGGGGGGTGGGATAGAGAGGGTAACCGTGGGCGGGGTGGCCGGGCGGGGGGAAAGAAAGGAGGAGAGCGGTAAAGAGAGCGCGAGAGAGAGCAGAGAGAGAGAGCGCGAGAGAGAGGACATTGGGCAGAGTGCGAGCGAGGGGGGGTGAGAAGCGGGAGAATGAAGAGAGAGAGAGAAGGAGCGAGTGTTGTGTGTGTGTGTGTGTGAGGGCGGGCGCGCGAGCGGGGAGAAGAGAAGTGAGAGAGAGGCGTGTTGTGTGTGTATGAGGTCGTGTGTGTGGGATTTGAGTGTGCGCTGTGAGTGTAGAGTGCGTGTTTGTGTGTGTGTGTGTGTTTGTGTGTGTGTGTTGTGTGTTTTATTGGGTGTGTGAGTGGAGTGTTTGAGAGGGGGGCGCGCGAGCGGGGCGCAGAGCGCGCAGCGAGAGCGGAGGAGTGTTGTGTATGTTGAGTAGTGAGGACGGGCGTGTGAGTGTTTGCGTGCGAGGAGGGTGAGTGTTGTGTGTGTGAGAGTGAGTTGGTGTGTGGGTGAGTGTGAGGTGTGTGTTGTGTGAGTGTCGTGTTTTTTGTGTGAGTTGTGTGTGTGTGTGTAGTGTGTATGGTTTTGACTGTTTGTGTGGGATTGGGTGTGGGGATGAGTGTTATGTGTGAGTGTGACGTGTGTGTGAGTGAGTATGATAGAGTGTGTTTGATTGTGTGATGGGAGTGTGAGTGTATAGTGTGTGTGTGTGTGGTGTGTGTGTCTTGTGTTTGTGTGTTGTGTTTGTTTGTGTGGGGGGGGTGTCATGTGTGTTTGTTCTGGTGTGAGTGTATTGAGTGTGTGTGCTTTGTAGAGTGTGTGTGAGTTTAGTGAGTATGTGAGAGAGGGGGGGTGGAGTGTGGGTGTTTCCTTGTGTGTGTGTGTGAGTGTTCTGTGGTGTGAGAGGTGATTTAGTGTTAAGGTTTGTTTAGTTTCGTGTTGTGTGGAGTGAGTCTCAGTGTAGTGTGTGTGTGTGTGTGTGTGTGTGTGTGTGTGTGAGCTGTTAGGTGTGAGTTTGTGTTTGAGTTGGCTGGGTTGGTGTATAGAGATTATTGTGTTATGAGTGTGGTGTGTTGTGTTTTTGTGTGTGTGTGTCGTGAGTGAGTGGGGGGTGGGGGGGGGGGGGGATTGGGGGGGGGGGGGGGGGGGGGGTGGGGGGGGGGTTCGGAATGTTTGTGTGGTGTGATAGTGTTCGTGGTGTGTGTTAGGTGTTGTGTGAGTGTCGGTGTGTGTGTGTTTTTGTGTCGTTTGTTAGTGTGAGGCTGTCGTGTGTGTGTGTTGTGTAGAGTGTGGTTTGTTGTTGAATAGTGTGTGTGTGATTGTGGTGAGTGTAGTGTGGATGTATAATATCTTATATCTGGGTGTATAGGGTGAGATATAGTTAGTGTGTGCTTAGATGTATGATATGAGGTGTGAGTTCGAGGATAGGGTGAGCGGTGACTATTTAGTGTTTGTTAGTGTGTGTGTGTGAGATTTAGATATATTTGATCAGAGTGTTGTTTATTATAGTTGTATTTAGGGATTGTGATGGTTGATTTATATATATATAAAAAAATAAAGTGTGTGAGATAGATATATATATATATTGTAGGTTTGAGGTTTTTTTGCTATTTGCATTCGCAATTACTTTAGTTAGTTGTTGGGTTGTGTGGGGGGGTGGGGTTGTTGTTGGTTTGTATGTATGGATATTTACTTGTATACGTGGAGGACTTGTAGACAATGGTGTACTTGCTGTATTGGTAGTACTGGGTGGCTTACTGGGGGGGGGTGTGTGTGGGTGTCTGATGTACTGTCTGTGACGGGGGGGGGGGTGCATTGGGTGGGGCGATTGGTGGCAGAGAGAAATGGCGGGCGAGGGCGCGCTCAAGGGGTAGGTAGCACCCGGCCCGGCGAGGCGAGGGGTCGAGAATAGGCACGGTTAGCGGGTGGGGGCGCTCGGAGATACTGTGCGGTGGTGGCGACGCTAGGGGGAGGGGGGGGTATTGGGGGCGCGGCGGCCCCGCGCCGGGGGCTGGGGGGAGGTGTGGAAGGGGCGGCGGCGTGGGGGGGTAGGGCGCGCGGCGGCAAGGAGAGGTGGAGTGGATTTTTGAGGCGGGAGCAAGTCGGGTGGAGGGCGGGGAAGGATAAGAGGTTGGAAGGGAAAAGGAGAGAGATATAACGGAGAACTGGCCAACAGGGCCTCGAAACGAGAAGAAGAGAGGGGCAACGGAACGCGCGCGCGCGAGAACAGAGAGAGGAAGGAGAGAGAGGCAGAGAGACGCGAGCGGATAAGCGGAGAGAGAGAGGAAGAGCGTCGAAGATTGAGCGCGATACGAGAGACGAGAGCCGTGCGAGAAGGTGGACTTGGAGGCGGCCGGGGCGGGAGTCTGTTTGAGGGATACGTAAAGCGCGGAGGACGTCGGACCCTGCGGGTGGGAGGAGAGAGAGAGAGAGAGATAGTGACGGAGAAAGAACGCCGCATGCGCATGGGCCGGCATGATAATGTCTAAAGGGGAGATGTGGATGCTATTACGGGGAGAGCGAGGGGTGTGAAAGGGTGGAGGTAAGGGACATGTGAGGATGCGGAGGGGGGGAGTGTAAGAGGGAGAGCGAGACGAGAGGCGCGGGACCGCGGCACATAAGGCAAGGAAGCGAGGCTGGGCGTAGCGCGCGCGAGGCGCGAGATAGAGAGAGAGAGCGAGAGCGAGAGAGAGAGAGGAGGAGAGAGAGAGAGAGAGTGAGTAGTAGAGAGAGAGACTAGAGAGAGCGTGAGAGAGAGAGATCGAGAGAGAGACGAGAGATAGAGAGAGCGAGCGCGAGAGATCGAGACGAGTTGTGTTTGTGTGTGTGGGTAATGTGTCGTGTGTGGAGTGAGTGAGAGAGAGTGTGTGTGTTAGATTTGAGAGAGTATTTTAGTTTGTGTGTTGTGAGTGTGAATGTTTGTGTGTGCTGCAGAGTGTAGTGTAGTGATGTGTTTTGTGGTGTGTTTGAGGTGTATGTGCTGTGAGTTTTGGGTGTTTGTGTTGGTTGTTCATGTGGTGAGTGTTTGTGTCTGAGTGAGAGGATGAGTGTTTTGTGTGAGAGTGTTAGGGGGGGGGGGGGGGGGGGCGGCGGGAGTGGGGGTGGGGGGGGGGTGGGGGGGGGGGGTGGGGTGGGGGGGGGGGGGGGGGGGGGGGAGTGCGGGTGGGGGGGGGGGGCGGAGGGTGGAGGGAGGTGAGTGTGATTGAGTAGTGTGTGTGTGGTGTGTGTGTGTGTGTTTTTATGTGGTGAGGGGTGTGTGTGAGAGAGGTAGTGTTAGGTTTGTGTGTTTGAGAGTGTGTGTGTAGATACCTGGAGATTTGTAGATTGAGTGTGTGTTGTGTGTAGTGTGTGTGTGTTAGTGTGTGTGTGTGTGATGTGATTGAATGTGTTTCTGTACACTATCTCTACACTCACACTATACACTCACATAACTCACTCAAATCGCTCTCTCAACAACTTATAATATATATCACTATACAATATCTCTATATACGCACTCGCATCTACTCACACACTATCAGATAGTTAGTGTGTGTGTTGGAGTGTCTGTGTGAGTGGTTGTGGGTGGTGCAGTGTGTGTGTGTGTGTTGGTGTCTGTGGGTGAGAGTGTGGGTGTGTTGTGGTGTTGTGGTAGTGTGTGAGCGTGTGGTTGAGGTGTGTGTTGAGTTGATGAGGGTTTGAGTCTGTGAGTGTTAGTGAGTGTGTGTGTAGATGAGTGTGTGTCGTGTGTGAGTGTGTGTAGTTATTAGTGTGTTAGGTTGTTGTTAGTGTAAAGTTTAATATGTTATTGAGAGAAAGTTAGATATAGTAGAGTATCATTTGATTTATTACAGTTGTTTTTTTTGATATTGTTAGTTGATAACTATAGCTTTTTTAGATTAGAGAGTGTGTGAGATACATTATAAGTTTAGGATGTATATAGAGTTATTGTTTTTGATGTTTGTGTGTGGGGTGTGTGGGGGGTGTGGGAGTGGGTGGGGTGGGGGTGGGTGTGGGGGGGGGGGGGTGGGGGGGGGGGTGTGGGGGGGGGGGGGGGGGGGCGGGGGGGGGGGGGTGTGGGTGTTGGTGGGGTGGTGTTGTGTGGGGTGTGTGAGTGTGTGTTTGGAGAAGTGAGAGTGAGTGTGTGTGTTAGTGTATGTCGTGTGAGATTGACTTTTGGTGTTAGGGTGCTGTGAGTGTGCTTGTGTTTTTATAATTTATTTTACTGATATGTGTGATATTATTGATATATGGGGTGTGTGTGTGGGTGGTGGTGGGTGTGTGTGTGTGTGTGTGTGTGGGTATGATGTGTGGGTGGGTGTGGGTGTGGCTTGTATATATGCGTAGACACATCAATATATATAGAAGATAGAGATATTGATTTATAGAGTAGATATTTTGTGGTGTGTAGCGTGTTATACTGTTGAGTAGAGATTTGTGTGATTGTTTAAGTGAGTGGGTTGTGGTGTTGTTGTTACAATTCTGAGTGGTTGAGATAGTATTTTTTGGGATTGTTGGTGTGTGTAAGTGTTAGAGAAGAGTGTGAGTGTTTTTGTGTTGTAGAGAGTTTTGTAGTTTTTTGTGGCTAGGTGTGGGTGTGGGGGGGTGGGTGTGTGTGGGTGGGGGGTAGTGTGTGTTAGGTGGTTTGAGAGTGTGAGAGTTTTAGTGAGATTATTGTGTGAGTGTTGATGTTGTGTAGATATGGGGGTGGGTGGGGGGGTGGGGGGTGGGTAGTGTGTTTGTTTGGAGTGTCGTTCTGTGTGTGTTTGAGTGAGTGTGTGACGTTGTGTTTGTGTGTGTCTCAGTGTAACAATGGGCGTGGGGTGCTGTATAGGAGGGTGGGGGTGGTGGGCTGTGAGTGAGTGGGTGTGTGGGTGGTGTTTGTGGGTTGTGTGTGTTGTGTGTCGTGTGTGTGTGTGTGTGTGAGTGTGTGTGGGGGTGTTGTGTGTGAGTGTGTCTGTGTGAGATTCTGGTAGTGTCTGTGTGTGTGTGTGTGTGAGTGTGTGTGTGTGTGTGTGTGTGTGGTGTGTTTAAGTGGGGGAGTGTATGTATTTTTGTGTGGTATTGTGGTCTGTGGTAAGTGTATGTGGGCTGAGATCTTTTATTTGGTGTGTGAGTGAGAAGTGAGAGTGTGATGTGTGTGATGTGTGGTCTGTGTGTGTTTCTGGTGGTTTAGGGTGGGTGGGTAGCGGCGGACTGGAGGGGGGGGGGGTGTGTGTGTGGTGTTGCTGTGCTTGTGTCCTGTGTGTGAGTGAGTGTTTGTGGAGTGGGTGTGTGTGTGTGTGGGTGTTTGTGGGTGAGTGTGTGTATGTGTGGGGGGTGTGTGTCTTGTGTGAGTGTAGGAGTGTGTGTGTGTGTGGTGTGTGTGTGAGTCGTTGTCGTGGGTGTGTGTGGATGTGTGTGTGGAAGTGTGAGTGTAGTGTGTGTG
>NW_028234408.1:23908137-23915637 GCF_977035675.1 Penaeus japonicus
TCGACGGTAGAGCGGTCTG
The DNA here is from genome assembly GCF_977035675.1 of Penaeus japonicus. Classification (NCBI taxonomy): domain Eukaryota; kingdom Metazoa; phylum Arthropoda; class Malacostraca; order Decapoda; family Penaeidae; genus Penaeus; species Penaeus japonicus. The sequence goes on from NW_028234408.1 coordinate 23,908,157, forward strand.
ATTACAACAACAATGCAACGCATGTGTACAGTGTGTATGTGTTATACTAGATTATATGTAAATATAATAACATTATATAAGAGCGTGGGCATATGGATCTGTTTGTATACCTGCACGGCATTTGTCCTTGAAATCAGTGCATTGATAAGAGCGTAAGACAATCACCAACCATAAAATTATATAACTGATATTTGTTCAAGAAAAAAAAGGGCCAAGAAAAAAGAAGAAGTGACCGTTCCAGAAGGAACAAGACAGTGAAAGAAGCAGAAAGCAGAGAGAGAGCAGCCGAGAGAACGAGAGTCAAGGGCGCAAGTAGAATAGAGAGAAGAGACGAGGGAGAGAGACGAGTAGTAGGAAGAGAGAGCAAGGCGAGAGGAGGCAGAGAAGAAGAGATCGAGGAGAGGTAGAGAGAGAGCCAGGAGAGAGGAACGCTGGAGAGTAGATGACGAGCGAGAGAGAGAGAGGATGAGTACGTTCTTATTTGAGGAGAGAGAGGGAGATGAGAGAGGGAGGGAGAGGAGAGAGAGAGAGAGATGAGAGAGTAGAGAGAGAAGAGAGAGAGAGGGAGGGAGGGAGGTGGGAGAGAGAGACGAGAGAGAGTCGCAGATGAGAGGAGAAACAGGAGAGAGACCCAGAGCATGTAGAGAGAGAGAGAGGAGAGTTGGGGGGGGGGACCGGGAGGGGAAGGGGGGGGCGGGAGAGAGGAGAGATCGAGAATACGATGACGCGGAGGAGCGAGAGCTCGTAGAGAGAGAGAGAGAGAGATGGAAGCAAGACCCAACAGTGAGGACGAGATGACGCTGAGAGAGATGAGCGAGGCGAGAGACGAGCTCCGAAGAGAGACGTTATTGACTCCGATGTGGACCTCAGCCCCGAATTATTGATGATTGGAGGAGAGAGATGAGCAGAGGGAGAGAATGAGGAGACGCGAGATGTACTGACTGAGACGTAGCGTATGCATGACCAGACGACGCACGATTCCTGGGACCGAGAGGTGAAGGAGTATAGTGGTGATGATGGATAGGATGGCGAGAGAGAGATTTGAGCTAAGAGTAGACAAGAGAGAGAGAGGTGAGAGAGAGAGCAGAGAGAGAACGGAGCGAGAGAAGAGAGAGAGAGGAAGCAAGAGCAGAGAGAGAGGAGGAGAGGAGCTAGAAGTAATAGACTCGAGCTTAGAGAGAGAGAGAGGAGAGAGTGAGAGAGTGTGGAGGGCGCAGAGAGAGGAGCGTATCGCGCAAGCGGGTCTGAGTCTGTCGCTGCTATACAGGGTAAACAGCAAACCGACACCATAGATCGCATAGGTTAGGGAAGCAGTAGAGAGAGAGACTCAGAGCGAGAGACGAAGGAGAGAGAGGTGAGAGAGAGAGAGAGAGAGAGAGAGAGAACGAGGATGTAGAGAGAGCAAGCGGGGAGAGGTATGAGAGAGGACGAAGTAGTAAGGAGACGAGAGAAGCGAGAGACGTATGAGAGAGAGAGAGAGAGAGAGTTGATGGAGAACGCGGGAAGAGAGAGAGAGAGAGAGATGAGAAAGGTAGAGAGAGGGTACGAAGACGAGAGACCGCCGAGAGAGAGAGAGAGACCCGAGAGAAGGGATGTGGAGAGAGAGAGACCGGAGAGAGACAGTCTGCGAGAGAGAGAGAGAGGAGAGTGCAGAGCTGAGTCAGAGAGGAGAGTAGTGAGAGAGAGAGAGAGAAAGAGATAGATAGATAGATAGATAGAGATAGATAGATAGAGAGATAGAGAGAGAGAGAGAGAGAGAGAGAGAGAGAGAGAGAGAGAGCGAGAGAGAGAGAGAGGGGGGGAGGGAGGTAGGGAGACAGAGAGAGAGAAGGGAGCCGCCTATAATAACATATTTTGAAAGATCGCAGGAAACGTCTCCCCACCCCCACCCCCTCCCCAGGCGGAACATAAATCCGGCCAAACCAGCGGACGCGTTATTCCTCACAAGCGACAAAATTGTAAAGCAATATGAAATCGAGATCATTAATATCACGCCGTCCCCCTCCCACACACACACTCCCTCTCCTTCCCTCTCTCTTGTTCCGTCCTCCTCCACCCTTTCCCTCTCTCCCACTCCCCCTCCTCCACCCTTTCCCTCTCTTCCCTTCCACCGCTCACACCTTCACGCCCCCTTCCCCCCTAGATCCCCCCTCCCCTCCCGTCACACCTGTAAAAAGGATATGCTCTTTACCATACCGTAAATCAGGAGAATATTTCCAAAACAGCGGAGAGATAATCACCATCGGTGCGCTTTACATACTAAGCCGTGTTAAAACAACCCCTAATTATGAGATGTAAATTGAGCGTGGCAAAAGATTATCTGGTGATGATACAAACCGCCCTATATAATAGACTAACTAGAGATGCTGATGGTTGGTGGGGCGCCACTCTCCGCCCCGCTTTGCTCATCTAGAATAACATATCATCTGCTCAAAGTCCACTTAGAATACGACAGTGCGCGCTGGGTAAATGTGTTCCCACTACACCGCTTTTGTGTGCAGAGAAAAGAGCTATTTGCTTGTTAATGGATCGCATTTCGCGCCAGAAAAAGATGACAAATGAATCTCACATTGCGCACCATGAGGTGAGATAGATGCCGGATGCGCGATGCTTGGGGGTGTTTCCGGCGCTCCCATCCATCACTACCTTTCATTTGGATTCTGGCGTTGCAGTTGCACCAATATCAGTTACTGTTTTGCTTAAACTAGTTCAGCTTTAAAGCAAAGTGTGAGATAAATCCACCAATCTTCTCAGATCATACGCACAAGTTGCATCTCAGTTAGGGAACCCGAGCCTAACCACTTTCATCTGCGTCCTATGAAATTTCATGAACACGCTCTCTCTTTCATTATGTTTCGTTTACAGTTCATCAGTGATCCCGCAGCATCACCCGAGGATATTCTGGGAAGGTGAGTGATAAGAAGAGAACGCTGGGAAACTGGGCAATCAGCGGCCGGGATCGTCAGGTGTGCAGAGTCCCACTACCTCGACCCCGTTAGCACGAAGCACCTCAAACAAACGTTTAATTTCCCTTCCCCTGACACTTTCAATCACGCCTTAGCACCGAAATGGTCATTTGAATTCAAGGAGAGACAATATGACTGATGTATTTATTATCGAAGCGCTGTCGGCGAGGTCTTGCGGTGAAATACCCAATCCCATTTTCCCTGATGCTCTCTTATTGGTAAATCTGGGGCGACCTAATGTTATGTGCCACCCGTTTGAGTAGGAAGAGTTGCAACCTATCACCAGGATCATCTCCTTAAACCCTGATAATCGTGCTCCCTCTGAGTCACCTAAAAAAAACACGCTTCTTTTTTTCTTTCTTTCTTTTTATTCTTTCCAGAAGGGGTGATGGTTGGAAGGAAGGTTGGGAAAACACTCTTCAACCAAAAATTCCCGTCGGCGCCTTCGTCAGAGACACGGGCGGAAGGAAAAGGGAAGCGAGAGAGGAGCGTTGGATTCGAGCAAAGGAGCCGTGATAGGAAACGCAGACGGCTCCGTGGTATAAGAGCCATGATTCAGAGCGGCGACGAGGCAACCCCAGCGCCTGCTCGCACCCCTTCGCGCCACAATAACAGCTATCACATCGCCCGCCGCCGCCATCACGCGCGAACGAGAGGGAAAAGGGGGAATGGCTGCTTGAAAGGCTTTGTGCGTTATATCTCAATGGCAGCGCGTTATGCAACAATGGAAAACCGCGAAATGTGCAAATGGCGGGAAGAAGGGGATTAAAAAAAATCAAAATAAGAAAGAAAGCGAAAGGGGAGAAATGCTGTAAACGAGAGTGTCGTAACAAACTGTTGTTATAAAAGATGATTGTAATCGCCGTCACAGCCATTAAGTGAAGCGCGGGAAGCACACGTCATCACCTAGGAATAATAACTAGAGACATAACGACACGGGATAGCGCGCATGGGAGGGGGAACGGAGAGAGAAAAAGAGAGAGAGGGAGGGAGGGAGAGAGGGAGAGGGATAAGAATAAAGAGAGAGGGGGAGACATAAAGAGAGAGAGGGGGAGAGAAAAAGAGAGAGAGGGGGGAGAGATAGACAGAAAGAGAAAGAAAGAGAAAGAGGAGTAGAAAAGTGAGAAAAAATATAAACAAAGAGACGCAAAGAGGAGGAGGAATTTAAAAGAGAGAGGCAGAGAAGGGTAGAGATAGATATAGAGAGATGTTCAAGTAGAAAGACAAAGAGAAGCAGTAGCGAGACAGAGGAGATATATATATAGAGAGAGAGACGGGAGGGATTAGAGAAGAAGAGACAAAGAAAAGGGAGTTAAATGAGTAGAGAGAGCTTCGAACAGGAAGATAAACAAGCTGATATATAGAGAGATGGGTGGGGAGGCAGGGGATCGAAGGGATAAATACAGTATGTGTGTATGTGTATATTTAAATGTGTGTGTGTCTGTGTGTCTTGTTCTATGTGTCTAAATGTGCGGAACTGTGTATGTGTGTGTGTGTGGTTAATATTTTAGTTTTTGTCTTTAACGTTTTGTTTGTTTTGATTCGTGGGTACTACGGTCTTTGTTTTTTTCTGTGTTTTTTTTTTTTGTTTTTTGTGTTGTTATTTGATGTTTGTTTATTTCTGTTTGTTCTGGTAAATCGTGTGTTATGGGTTGTGTAACTGTGTGTATAGAGAGAGATAGAAGAGAGGAGCAAGGAAAAAAGGAGAGGAGGAGAGAGAAGAAATACTGAACGAGACCGAGAGCAAGAGACGTAGGAAAAGAGTGATAAGGGAAAATTAAAAGAAACAAGAAGAGAGGGACTGAGCTAGAAGAGAATAATTAGTATGTAATTGAGATCCTAAAAAAGAAAAAGAAAGAAAGAAAAAAGAAAGAAAGAAAGGAAAAAAAATATATATATATGTAGATATATATATATACACACATATGTATGTATATATACATATATATATATACATATATATATTTATATATACACATATATATAGATATATGTATATATATATATACATATTCATTTATTTATTTATTTATTCACATTTATATTTAGATCAGAAACCGGGAAGAAAGAGAGAAAACGAGACTGAATGAAAATAAATGAATGAAGAAAAGAAAATGCGATGAAGACAATAAGAGGCGGGATACGAAGCGGAAACGAGAGTAAAGAAAGAGGGAAGAAAAAGACAGAAGAAGTCGAAAATTGAAGAGAGCCAAAAGGGGAAGAGGCGAGAGAGGACAAAGAGGGCAAATCGAAGACGACGGAAGTACGCAAGGACAAAGGATGATAACGGTAATAACAAGAAGGTGGACACAATTGAGATAAGAAACACAACGAGGCGGAGAGAAGAGGGGAAAGAGGAGGAGGAAATGGTATACTGCGGCGGAAGAAAACGGAAGGGAGAGAGGCGTATGGACACAGGAAAGAAAGGTACACAGAAAACAGGTCACATTTAAAAGTAGAGGAACATATATGCACACGCGGTTATCAGTATTCAGTTACAGATATTAACATTATACATTATATATAACTAATACTTAATATATTATATATATATATATATGTTATATATTATATTATATATTATCCTATATAGGATGCAGATAGATTTAATAGGAAAATATATATCATATTAAGTAGATCGCAGATAGATAGAAGAGATACATATATCATCATATAGTATAGATGCTAGATAGATAGATGCAGCTTTAGATTGAGATAGTACGGGACTGGATAAGACAGATAGATAGATAGATAGACAGATAAAGAATTGGTCATGATAAACATCTAATTTCGTGGCGTAAAACTTTCGTGGTTGTGTATTCTACGGTCACACCACGCCAAGTTTAACATCTCAAATGCCCCTTCTTCTTTTTAAACGTTAAAGTATAGTAGTATTATGGAAGAGATACAACCTCAGTAGAGAAAGAAAAACGCGAGATGGAAATCAACATTCACTTAGAATTAGAATTACTTAGAATTAGAAATGTGTTTGAGTTAGACTATAGCAAGCTGTATAAACTCGGTTAGAATAAGGACGATAAAATCATTCTAATGAAATATAAGCAATGCTAATGATAATTGGAATATGTGTGACGATAATGGAAATGATAATGAGGATAATGATGAAAATGAGGAGGATAAAGAAAAATGATGATAATGGTAGTGATAGTAACAACGGATAGTGATAACGTGATAATAATGATAACAAGGATAATATAGCAATAATATAGCAGTGGAAATGATGATAATGAATTTGATGATGATAATAATGGAGATAACAATTGCCACAAACATATATGATGACTACGAATATGGCAATATTGATAATCATGATTTTAATGATAATGATATTAACAACAGATGATAATGATAACGATAATAATGATGATGATAACGATGACGATGATAGTAATCATGATAATGATGATAATATCGATAATAACAATATTGATGTTGATAATGATTACAATGATAATAACAACGATAATAATGATAATAATAATAATAATAATATTATTATTATCATTATTATTAATAGAAAATAATAATAATAATGATAATAATAATGATAATAATAATGATAGTAACCATTATCACAACAATGATGATAATAATGATCATAAAAATGGTAATAGCTAGTAATTAGGATGATGATAATAATAATAACATTGATGACAATATTAGCACTAAGAACAATAACGATAATAATGAAAATGGCAATAAGAATAATGATAATAATGGTGATAGTGCGAATCAATGTAATACTAACAACAACAATGCATGATAAAGCCGACGATTCTTATACGAGCACTTATGATAATAGTAATGGTAAACTAGAGAGGGAGAGAGAGAGGGAAAGAGAGAGAGAGAGAGAGAAAAAAGAGAGAGAGAGAGAGAGAGAGAGAGAGAGAGAGAGTCGCCACGACGCGAAGAGAAGACTCGAATGAAGAGAGAGTGGGGAGAGCGAGAGAGAGAGAAGACAGAAAATGTTGAGAGAGAGAGAGAGAGACCGAGAGAGAGAGAGAGGTAAGAGGAGACGTAGAGGATATACAGAATGGAGGGGAGAGAGTGAGAGAGAGCTAGAGAGGGTAGAACCGACGAGGATGGATGAGAGAGACGGAGAGAGAGAGAGAGATCGATGAGACCGACGCGACAGGGGAGAGAAGTCCGAGGGGAGGAGAGAGGAATACAGAATGGAAAAGTGAGGAGAGAGAGAGAGAGAGAGGCAGAGACGAGGAGAGAGGAGAGAGAAGAGAAGGGGGAGACGAGAAGTGAGAGAGGAGAAAAAGAGAAGTGAGAGTAAGAGAGAGGTGAGGGAGAGACCGCGGTGGCCGGCGCCCGGTCCGCACAGAGAGAGAGGGGCGTAGTAGAGGGAAGTAGAGGGATGAGAAAGTGCGAGAAAGTGAGGAGATGAGAGAGGGGGGGAGGGAGAGGAGAGGGAGAGAGAGGAGGAGAGAGAGAGGGGAGGGAGGGAGAAAACTGGAAGAGAAACTTGAGAGAGTGAGAGAGAGAGAG
>NW_028234408.1:23930637-23938137 GCF_977035675.1 Penaeus japonicus
TGACCCTCCAGAATTCCAGGTTCATGGTGGCCAACAAATCAGCCACGGTAACGAGGAGACCAAATGTGGAAATGAAGAGGACTGCCACACCTGTTAAAGCCAAGGCCAAAGCTCAGGCCAAACCCATGTCAAAAAAGAGTGAGAGTGTTTTTTCTGACGAAGATGAGTCTGATGGATATGATGAGGCTGAGGATAAAGATTCTGATGAGGATGAAACCAGCCAAAGAAAGGATGCTGATGATAAAGAGGGCAGTCCAGGAAAAGATGGTGAGGATGAAGAGGACAGCCCAAAGAAGGATGTTGATAAAAGTGAAGAGGAGGAGGAGGAGACTAAGGAATTTTCCAAGTCAAGTATTGTGTCAGACTCACAGTCATATGTAACACCTGAGCAGGTAATTTACATATTTGCTTAATTATTCAGTCAAGTAAAGTTTCACTGTGGTACCTATTTTTTATGTTTTTTTTGTTATAATTTTGCATCTAAATTTGTCCACTTATCCATTGTTATATTTTACTCATAATTTTCTTTTATCATGGAAACGAATGATCTTATCCACTGGTGTATAGGTATCAAAGAAGGACTCAGTAGTGAATATCATACTTTCCAGGTAAGGAATGCTCTACGAAAGGTCTGGCTCCAAGACAGCGAGTTATTGAAGCACCTGTTTCCCATTCTGGCCACTTCAGAGTTGAAATACCCCACAGACATGTTCTTCATTCACACACTGCTCGTGATACCTCCAAAATACCGCCCTTGTGACTTCCAAAATGGCATGACAGTGGAGCATGAGACAAGCACTCTCCTGAAGGTATGATGTCCTGTGACCTTTTTATATTTTACACATATAGATCAATATGCTATGTGATGATTATGTGTATCTCATTTCTTTGACCTTTGCAGCCTTGCATGTCACAATGCCGGGGCTTTCGAACGCTTAGGCCTAAATCAATTAAATGGCTGGCACAATATCGTGCCGCCCGGCCACTGGGCTTTTGAATGAGTGGTACAGTAGTGTACCACCCGTCCAGAGAGGGTTAAAATTGCTGATATCAATATGAAACACAACCTCAATTTTTGGTGTTTTTTATTTGCAGAATGTTGTGAAGCTGTCAAAATGCCTCACTTTCCTCATATCTCTAGTGAACGGGACCATTGAAGAACTCCCCGACACTCTCAACTACATTATCTCCGAGATTCCTGGAAAGAATCCCTTAGAGAAGAGTCAGACAGTTTGGTTCCAAATGCAAGGAAGCGTAGACAACATCTTTGATGCCGATCTCAATCGCATGGTCAAGGTTACGACCAAGGGGATTAGACAGGTAGGGTATTTTACTTTGGTTTTAGAATTATAGAGTTGTGTGTATATCCTTGAGTGTGATTAGGAGAATTTTATTTCTTTGGATATATATATATATATATATATATATATATATATATATATATATATATATATATATATATATATATATATATATATATATTTATATATATATATATATATATATATCTTTGTTATCATTTTTATATTGCTATTTCCTCATTACTCTTTTTTATAGGTGATTGAGAAAAAGAATGGCCTCTTCCGACGGAACCTGATGGGCAAGCGAGTCAATTACTCGGCAAGATCCGTGGCGGCCCCTGATCCCCTCCTTGCTGTGGACGAAGTGGGTGTGCCCATGGACTTTGCCATCCGACTCTCTTACCCTGTGCCAGTGACGCAGTGGAATGTGGAGGAATTGAGGCAGTTGGTTAGTATCTCTTCATTGTGTGGCCAGAGCTAGATTTGGCTTTTTCCTTTGCATTGACTTAGTGAGAAAGATTTTCATAATTTCTTATTCTAGAGAAAGTCTTTTATGTAGCAGTTAAAAGTAATTAATGTTTATATGTTCAAATTCTTTATATATAAATAAATACATATATATTTTTTTTCTCTCTTTTTCTTTTCTTTTCTATTCTTTTTTCTTTTTAATATTATCATTGTTATTATTATTTTTTTTTATTATTATTGTTATCTATTTTTCTGTAGGTGATAAATGGACCAGAAGTGTACCCAGGAGCCGTAATGGTTGAGGATGAAGAGGGCAGAAAGAAGCGTCTTGGTACATTAGATAAGAACCAGCGTATTGCCATAGCTAAGCAGTTGCTCACTCCAACAGAGTCACATGTGAGGAAAGTAAATGCTGCCAAAATTGTCTACAGGCATTTGCAAAATGGTGATTTAGTTCTAATGAACCGTCAGCCAACTTTACATAGGCCAAGTATACAAGCTCACAGATCAAGAATTATGCCAAAAGACCGTGTGTTGCGCATGCCTTATGCCAATTGCAAGGCCTACAATGCTGATTTTGATGGAGATGAACTCAACATGCACTTCCCCCAAAATGAGCTGGCACGCAGTGAGGCTCACCACCTCATCACAACCAAGAACCAGTACCTCACTCCCAAGGACGGCTCTCCACTGGCAGGTCTCATCCAGGATTGTGTTGTGTCAAGTGTCATGCTTACCATGCGAGGGACATTCTTCTGCAAGGAGGACTACCAGCAGTTGCTCTACTCAGCACTCTCTGAAGAGACCAGGAAGATTGAGATTCTCCCTCCATCTGTTTTGAAGCCAAAGATGCTGTGGTCTGGAAAGCAGGTCATCTCCAGCCTCCTTTATAACATCATCCCAAAGACAAAGGCCAGACCTTCTTTCAACTTTAAGACTTCAGTTAAAGTAGATGTAAGGGGAAAAGTCTTTGTTATGTAGCCCATCTTCTTTTTTGTTATTATTGATTTATATGTACATGCTAAATCATGTATTGAGATCTTTTATTCATATTCTTCTTCCTTTACTGGACAGTTGTGGCAGACATGTGAATCCAGAAAGTGGAAGGCAGGTGGAGATCCAGAGAAAAGAAAGGAGTCCATGACAGAATCAGACTTTGTCATGCGAGATGGAGAGCTCCTGTCAGGCGTGATTGACAAGAGTGCCATAGGATCTACCAGCCATGGCTTGGTCCACATTTGCTATGATGTAAGTCAGTTTTGTAATGGGTTATATCTAAAGAATAGCAGAATAGCCAGGTGAAGGTGTCATGGTCGTCTTCAAGAATGGATTTGGATTCTTTTATTTTTAGATAGATTGATAGATAAGCTGGTTTAATCTTTCTTATCCCTTTATCCTTCAGCTATATGGAGGGTCAGTTGCATCGAGAGTATTGACTGCCATCAACAGACTGTGTGTGTACTACCTACAGTGGTCAGGGCACACCATTAGTGTAAAGGAGTTTGTCACACCAAAAACTCTCAGCAAGAAACGTAGGGAAAGTCTAGCAGACTTGGTCAAGGTAAAAATGTCATAATATAGTTTGTGATACCATGATACTAAAAGAAACTTGCTTTTTAATGTACTAGTTTTTATTTTTATTCTCAAAATATTTTTTTCATTCTTAATATTCTAGGGAGTTGATCTAGTATACCTTTATTCACAAAAATTGAACCAAATAGTAGCAAAGCAAACCTTTTGCACACAATTATTTAAATAATTTTTTTTGTGAACTATATTACAGAAGGCCCACAGCAAAGTAAGTCAGAGGCTAAATGTCCCAGAAGAGGAATTTAGGGATTACTTTGAAAGTTCACACATGTCTGGGAATGACAAGGAAATGGCTGCCATTGATGCAGCGTACACAGCTGTTCTTGGCCCCACCACCTCGGAGATCACAGCGTGAGTTCTTTGTGACTGATATAATTTGTAAGTGTTGTAACTTTGTTATGAATGTGTAATTAGGTATAGTGTGTGCAAGGGAACTTAACCCTATCCTGATGGGCCCAGCGATAAGTGGAAACCCCCTATGCCGGGCCTATGCAATATTGCATCGGGAACGTCACACTGGTGCGTCGCCCCATCATCGGGCATTTAGCCGTGTCACACGGGTGTGACACACCGTCATGAAAGGGTTAAGTCTGTCTGGTACTTTCTGTATGAAGAAGTATTTGTTAATTAATATTTTTAAGTGATGAAGGAAAATGTCCGCAAGATCATTCCATCTCATCTTGTTGACACAGGGAAAACGAGAAAGGACTGCTCCGTTGCAGCTTAGACAACCACATGCGAATGATGGTGGACACTGGTGCAAAGGGTTCAAAGGTGAGAAGGTTCTAGAGTTTAATTTTGTCATTCATTTCAAATATTTCAGTGGAAGTTCCTTTGAATTTACTCATTATTAGCAACTAGTGATAAAATCTAATAGAAACTAATAATAGGTCATATTGAAGAACATGAACTAGATTCAGAGTGAGAAAGGTCTAAATGTCTCTCTTCTTTACACCTCAAGGTTAACATGAATCAGATGGCTTCACTCTTTGGATCTGTGGCTATTGACGGCAAGAGAATGCCCATCAGCATAACAGGGAAATTCTTGCCATCGTTCAAACCTTATGAAGCCAATCCTCGTGCTGGAGGTTATATCCCCCATCGCTTCATGACAGGCATGGATCCTCAGGCATATTTCTACTTGTGCATTGTAGGCCGTGATGTAAGTAGACATGATAGTTAATAACAGTGCCATTTCCTCAGTCAAAACAGATAAATGAGCTACTTCTAGTTTTATTATATACGTATGGTTCAGTAGACAGCCCTGGTACCAGAAGTATCATATCTTATGCATATTTTATTTTATTCTATTCTATCTTCCCCAGAGTTTACAACATACAGCTGTAAAGACAGCAAACAGTGGTTATTTACAACGGTGTCTTATCAAGCATTTGGAAGGGATACAGGTCAAATATGACATGACAGTGAGAAACAGTGATGGGCTTGTACTTCAGGTAAGGATTAGATTCCTCTTTGCAAGTTTCATAATTATAATTGCAAGAGATTGTTCAGTCAGTAAATAAAGGCACCATCCACTTCATCATTTTTAGAGTCTAAGATACAAGTGGGCACTAAGAAAATTATATGGATTTTGGCATGATAAAGGTCAAGGAATTGCCTCACCCCAGCTATACTGTTCTGCCCACAGTTTAATTATGGAGAAGATGGACAGGATGTGACAAAGGTTCCCTTCCTGAAAAATACTGACACCATGGATGTGTTGGTAAACAATTACAGCAGGCTGTTGGAAGACCGCTCACTGAACATTGCTAAGTCTGTTGGGGATAAGGAGGAAGTGGACCACTACACCAAGAAGGTATAGGAAGAGTGATTTCCAGAGAAGATTAGTCATGCTAAGATTCTTTGCTGGCAATTTGTGTGTGTGTGTGTGTGTGTGTGTGTACTGTATATATGCTTACATATTTTATATATATGTACTTATAAAATTTGTATATATATATGTACTTATAAAATTTGTATATATATATGTACTTATAAAATTTGTATATATATATGTACTTATAAAATTTGTATATATATATATGTACTTATAAAATTTGTATATATATATGTACTTATAAAATTTGTATAGATATATGTACTTATAAAATTTGTATATATATATATGTACATACAAATATTATATGTATATGTAAATGTGTGTATGCATATATACTTTTTTTTCTTTCTTTTTTTATGACTTAATTTTATCATGGAAGTCAGATTCCAGTTGTTCCTGTCTCTGACATATTATTGCCATATATTTGTCTGCTTCTTTGCATGAATTTACATTGTGATACCTTTTTTCTATTGTCCTACATAGCTAAAGAAATGGGTAAAGAAGTATGGCCAGGCTGGCAGTGGTCGGCGTTCTGGGTTCCTCAAGTTCTGCAAGAAGATGTCAAAGACAATTGAAGCCACTGGATACTGCAAGAAGACAGGCCGTCCTGATTCCTATAAAGTTCTGAAGGAAATATGGGCTGAATTGCCAGAAGAGGAAAGAACAAAGTAGGTTCATATTTGATTTTGACCTCAAATTCATTTGTAGATATCTGGGTATAGGTGAAATAGCCTTCTGGGATAGGCCACATCTGAACACGTTCAGTCTGGGCTGGGCATCTTAACCCAATGCGTATGGGCATCATGACATACATGACGTTCAGGGATTTTGGTTTTTAGTGTGCTATGAGTAATGAGTAAGTGATTATGACAATTGTAATCATAATTACAATAATGGCCGTAATATTAAGAAAAATGGGTTTCACTTAACCCATTGCGTACGGGTGTCATGACATACATGACGTAGGAGCTTTGGCCTGACGACGGGCGTCATGACGTACACGACGTTCGGGGATTTTGGATCACTGTGCTATTTTATTTTGCTATGAAAAAGGAATGAGTGATGATGGCTACTGCAGTCCTAATTACTATAATTACCGTAATATCGTGCAAGCTTAACGTCCAAAACCTAGATGGCACCACTTTTTTCTAGCACCAGCAGGTGAGAGAGCCTTGAATGGCACCCATCCACGGTCTCTAGCATGCACTGTCTCTATAGAGCGATGGCACACACTAAGTTGATGAACCCTTGCTCTAAAGTACCACCGATGAAGGATGTGCAGGCAGAACGAGAAGAGGAAGGTGACTCAATCCATACCCAGTGTCTAAAATGTGCTCCTGTGCCAATATGGATGTCTTTCACTGTGGCACTCACAGTCACAAGCACAGGTTTCATTCCTCTTCCCTACCTCTTCTTGTTATCTTTATTGTAGGTGGTTATATGTTTCGTATTCGTTCATGACAGCACAAAAATACGAAAAAATAAAGTTGCCTTTTGTCCTCCAATAAAACAGCAATACTTCTATCACATTGAGTATAAAGAAAATAATGAGCTAATATGGATAACATACTACAATTTTAGTCAACTGCAGCACTGATAGAGCCTGTCATACGGCACATATAAGTCTCTAAACTCAATAAAACACGCAAAAAAATAAAACACAAAAACCGCTCTAGTTTTACAATGAATGACTGAAAGAGATTTGGATGCTTCAAATTATATTGCTTCAAGTGGTCTCTCTCTAAAATAAAACCTATCCTGGAGGCTGGGCAAGCAAATTTATCTCCGTCTGCAATGGGTTAACATCCAAAACCTAGATGGCACCACTTTCTTCTAGCGCCAGCAGGAGAGAGAGCCTTGAATGGCAGCCATTCAAGGTCTCTAGCACGCACTATCTTTATAGAGTGACCTCTTGCTCTAAAATACCGCCAATGAATGATATGCAAGCAGAATGAGAAGAGGAAGGTGGCTTAAACCATGCCCAGTGTCTACAATGTGCCCAAGTGCCAGTAGGGATACATTTTACTGTGGCACTCACAGTCATAAGCACAGGTTTCCTTTCTCCTCCCTATCTCTTCATGTTAAGTTCATTTGGATGGTTATAGGTTTCGTATTTGTTCATGACAGTACATAAATACGAAAAAATAAAGTTGATTTTTGTCCTCCCGTAAAACTGCAATACTTCTATCACACTGAGTATAAAGAAAATAATGAGCTGATATGGACCCTATTCTACAATTTGTCAACTGTGCAGCATTGACAGAGCCTGTTGTATGATACATATAAGTCTCTCAATACAAC
>NW_028234408.1:23945637-23960637 GCF_977035675.1 Penaeus japonicus
CTGGACGGGTGGTACAGCATGTGTACCGCGCATTCAAAAGCCCAGTGGCCGGGCGGCACAGTCTGTCGCAACATTCAATTGGATTTAGGCCTAATTAATTCGACTGCCGGCATTTACCTAATTCAAGTAGAATTCCCCCGTCGGGGATGGGTTAAGAAAGAAATATAAGTTCATTACACAAAAGTAAAGTGCTTATCCAGTCTACCTTAACTACATGTATGTCATAAATACTGAACACTCTGCCCTGACCACAGATAACATATTATTAACCTTCAATACTCTATCTTGACCATAAGTAACATCATTAATGTTTGAGACTCTACCTTGACCACATCCCAACGTTCTACTCTCTCCCATCAGGAAGATCCAGGGCCAGCAATAGCTAAAACTCCCAAGAGGAAAAAGGGCTCCAACATCAGTCAAGAAGTGGTACTCAAGAGAAAGAATGGCGTCATAGCAAAAGACTCATGGATAGTTGACTACAGCTTCGACACAGAGGAGGAACTGTGGTGTGAGGTGAGTGGAATAAAGTTTGCGAGATTAAATTTGAATTTCTTTAGAGCTTTGATTTGTTGTCAGGTATTTTGTAGATCAGAAAATGTGTTTTACCAGAAAGAGAAAGGCAAGGTTAAAGAAATGCAAGTTCAGTGTGATCCAGTGAGTAGCTAGTAATCATGTAATTCACCAGCTGTAAACTTCTTTTTATCATAGAAAGATTGTTGTATTTTGACAGTCAGCCACAGACTGGTTCTTTCTCTATTGGATCACATTCTTATTTTTTGATACTACCCTACAGTATACAGTAACTAATTTTAAGTTGGATTATCTTCTCATCATATTAGTCTTTAATACTTGTAGGTGGTTAAAGAAAAAATAATTTCACTGCCAGAGAAACATTCTAATAAAGACATACTTTTTCAGGTCACCCTTCTTTTACCTTTGTCTGGTGGTAATTACGATATCCCATCCATTGTGCGGCAAAGATCCCAACGCAGTCTCATTCACTACGTTCCCGGAATCAAACGTGTTTTTGTAGTAGAGAAAGATGATGGTTTATTGTTGAGAACTGAAGGAGTTAATGTTTTTGTAAGTGGTCTCAAATCAGGAATGAAACACACACTTTCATGCATACTTGATGTAATATAGATTGAAAAATAAATATTAATGCTAATACAGTATTGGTCTGTCTTTAGTCTTTAAGAACATGTAAGACGGCCATTTAGTATATTTGGGATAAGTATTACTTATTTTTCCAGGCATCAAGTAAAGTACCATTTTATTTTTCCAGACAATGTTTGAATATGAGCATCTCTTGGATGTGAATCGGCTCTACACCAACAACATTCACCAGGTGGCTCAGATGTACGGAATAGAAGCTGCACAGCGCTCCATTATAAGGGAGTTGCGTGCTGTACAATCCGCTTATGATATCAAGGTTTGTAATTCAGAATTGTGCATGGGCATGGCTGATGAATAAGGCATATAAGCAATGATGAGTCAGTTACTGTAATAAATTTATATAGGTCAGATATTCAACAGCATCAAGTAGTTTTGTAAGTTATTAACTTCTAAACTAAGGAATAATCATCATGTATTATATATATATGTATATATGTATTATATATTAAAATATGCATAGTTAACCTCTTCCCCCCCTTGTGCATGTGACAAGTTATTTACATGGGTTGGGAGGAGGGTGGGAAGAGTGACCTTGGTGAGGGACCTCAGTGACTTAGAAGATAAAAGAAAATGGTTGAAGTATGATATACTAAGCATAATAAGTTTTATATTTTTACATAATGTTCCATATAGAAATGATAAGATTATTGCTAGCAGGGTGCATCAGTACCTCCCCTGGTATAAGCGAATCACACTCTTATGTGATAATAATGAAAGTCAAACAAGCCATCGTATCATATACAACCTATATTCTGAAAGATTTCGTACAGTATCTGGAAGAAAAAAAAATTAATTCTAACAGAACTGGGCCATGACGCATTATGCCTGTCCTCGGATATGTCATGAGCGCTGTGAGGATGCAGTATACGTGTCCTTGTGTTCAAGAGGTTAATTTGATTTAGTGGATCTTGTGGACCATCTGCAAACCTCATATTATAGAAACACCATTATATTTTCATTATGTCACCTTATTTCTGAACATATTTCACAAAATTTCCTGACCTCACATTTTCACTCGCTTGAAAGTTTATTATTATTTCTGGGTAGGCATACTTGAGGCCACCTCATATGTCTGGTATGCCTTTCTTTCCTATACTACCCATTATTCACTCGCTTCTCTTTTAAGGAAATTGATCAACACCAAGAAACAGAATTTGCCCAATTTGAAAAATATTAGCAGTCACTTTATACTATTTCTCTATGCCATGCATTATCTTGTATAACAAAGACCTTAATGTTCAAGAGTAGAAAACCTTAACAAATGTATTCTCTAGGTTGACTTCCGGCACTTAACTCTACTGGCCGACTACTTTACCTGTGAGGGTGTCTACAAGGCCTGTTCCCGCCAGGCTCTGGCTACTTGTCTCTCTCCTCTGCAGAAGATGTCTTATGAAACATGTACACAGTTCCTCAAATCAGCCCTCTTACAAGGTAAGTGATTGTGAAAACTTGAGTAATAGATTCTAAGCTTGAAATGAGCAGTACTTCTTCACATTAATACTGAAATGTTGACCATTAATGTTTTTGGACAGCAAGGGTGGTAAATAGTTATCTAACCATTTGTCTATATTTTTCAGGAGAGAAAGACAGAATGCTGTCACCATCAGCAAACATTGCAGTTGGGCAACCAGTTAAAGTAGGCACAAATGTAATGCACGTCCTGCCTGTCATTAAGTTGTGAAAATTGCTCTGTTTGTAATGGAGTTGAAAGGAGAAAATATTTGATGGTGTTGATAAATAAATTATTAAAAAGCTGATGTGATACTCTATAATCATTTTTCTGTATTATAAGCCCAAACATGTGTTCTTCACAATAATTGGTGTGATTCACTATATAATATTACCTGCTTAGAAAAATATGAATTACTTTGTCTTCCACAAAGGAATCCTCTATAATTTACCCAACAAAAAATTAATGTATCATATACAATTTATTGCACATTTATGCATATTTGAGTTAATCCAGCAGTTTTTCAGTAATTTACCAAATGATATGTAGTTTTTTATAATAAAGGTTATTAAACAGAAAGCATATGTATATTCTTAGATGCTTTAATGGGTATTATATACATTTCTTTATTATAATGAATGATACACATATATCTATATCACAAAACTAATAATAACGTTCATAGCACAGGGATCAATATTTTTTTCAGAATTATGAAATTATAATAGTCCACCATTTTATGAATGGACCAGCATGGTATCGTTTAAGTATGTTCGCTACAGGTTGCCACAAGGTATTATCTACCCCCAACAACCAAACTATTACATTACTTTACATGGACAGACAAGTATTTTGCTGAAACTGGACATTGAAATTCTCTGAGGAGCCTGCAGCAGTGATATGCAGGGACATCTCTTGCACACAGATACAAGACACACGATGCCACTGCTAAGGCTGATTATCAGATGGCACCATTTGTATGATAAGCGACATTTCTTGAATTCACAGTGCAAGCGGTATATCCGCGTAGCAAGATTAGCGGTGACTTCTCTTCTACCTCTCTCTCTTCCTGTCTCTTTCTTTCTCTTCTACCTCTCTCTCTTCCTGTCTCTTTCTTTCTCTTCTACCTCTCTCTCTTCCTGTCTCTTTCTTTCTGATTCTCTATCTTTCTCCCTCTCACATGCAACAGTTATAAATTCCTTAATTACTTCTACATAATTTAGGCTCTACAACTGCACAGCTCTACAAAGAAATATACAGTGCATTAGATGCTCTTTTTTTTGCATTTATCTGTGATACAGAGTGCTTCAAAATCGTGATTACTTTATATATATATATTTAATGAAATGTTTTGATGAACAGAAGGAAATGAATCTGAATGTATTAAAGTGCCAGGTACTGAGTGCCGGTAAACAGTTCGAGGTAGTCTGGTTTCCTAGGATTCGACTGGCCGCACGGACGCGTCAGCAGCTCTCCGCCCGAGGCTGTGATGGCTTCCTTCTTGTGGTACTCGATGAGATCACCTGCAGGAGAACAAAAATGCCATGGATTATTGTGTGTGGTTAAAGTTTTGAAAGTGGTCATACTGTGCCATGAAAATTAATTTAAAATACACTGCTCAAATGGAAAACTAATCATTCAACGTATAATGATAAAATCGGTACTCCTCCAGCTAGTCACTTCATCAAGCCTTTTTTTTTTTTTTTTTCTTTTTTTTACTCAAAAGCTTTCCTACATATGACAGAACAAGTACAGAGAATGGCCACCACTTACCAAGGGTATCGTGGGATGCTTGATGCGAGCCAAAGAACGTGTACTTTCCGCCGGTGACATCAATCAGGTAGTGGCGGCACCTGTCGGAGGCGCGGTAGGAAATGGCGTAGCCCCATATCCGTTCGCTTACTCGCACCAGGAAGCGGCCTACCTCAGATCCTGCGAGCACTTCCTCTGCTTCTGTTCTGCTTATGATACCTGGGGACGAGAGAAATCACTTGTTAATTCTAGGCTAGTATAATGGGGCATATTAAAATGTTGATTATCTCTACACTGCTAAACAATGACTAAAATCCTAAAATGAACAGAAAAAATGAAATAGCCTCCTATTAATTTACAAGATGAGATATAATAGTATAGAGTATATGGGCTGCATCTCACCATGGAACCAGGGCGCGACGCGCGTGCGCGAGGGCTCCAGGCCCGCCCCTCGGGGCAGCTCCTCCTCGCGAAACCAAGCGACGATGGCGCCGCGGGAGGGGGGCTTCGGGGGCCGGATCCTCTGCCGGACGCAGCCTCCGAACTGGCTGCTCTTGCTCACTACGGTGCTGTTGCTGCTGCCGCTGCCCTTGTTATGGTTGTTATTGTTACTCACGCTGGAAGTGGGAAGGAATTTGATGGGTTAGCTTTCCAACAATATATTGAATACAATGGGATGCACAACTATATTACAATAAGGACCATTTCTTAACTCAAATGTTAGAAACCAAAAAAAATTGAACATTATCCTTTCCATTAAAAAAAAACAAAAAAAAAACAATATTGCCCTCGTGTGAAAACTCACTCTTCTGGAACCGCTTTGATATTCCCATTGATGTCTCCGCTGACACTGGAATGGTGGCCGTTCACGCCGTTCACGCCGTTCTTGATGAGGGTGTTCTTGGCGACGGTGTTGTGTGTGAGGCCGTTCAGGTTGCGGTTGATGGCGTGTGCGGGTGACGAGTGCGTAGACGCCCGTCGGTGCTCCTCACGGGCGCGGCGCGCGATTTCGCGGATGCGTCTCTCTGCTTCCTTGGCCTTGCGCTCTGTAAAGGTGGGCGTCGTTGGAGGGTTGGATGTAACTCTACATATTATGTCTTTAATACGTGCATCCTATTTGCTTTAGGATGTTGATAATAGAAGCTTATCTGGTTTGGAAAACTTTCAGTTTACGTAACTTAAATACACGAAAAACAACCGTTTTCCACACGTGCACAAATGTGATTACTGACAACTAAAACAAAACCTAGAAAATCTCTCGGAACATTCAAAGTAAAGACCCGTGGTCGCAATGGGAAAGGCAACGGCCCAACTGGGGCACCCACCTTGCTCTTGCCAGGCGCTGTCGTCCTTCTCGCTGCCCTGCTTGGTGGAAGTGTCTGCCACCTGCTGGCGGGCGGCTTCCACCTGACTCCGCAGGTGCTCCAGAATCTCCTTCTGCCGCCGCTTCTTCGCTCGTTCCAGTGTGGCGGTCTTCAAGGCCTCCAGGGAACCTTCGGAAAGTTGTTCGAATCGTTTGATCTGCGCCGCTACGCCCACCTGCACGAAAACACGCAACAAGGCTTAGATATATACGAACATAACCATCAGTAGTATAGCAGCACCCATGAAAGAAGTTGATAATGCACAATAATGCCAATCACATCTAAATATAATAAAGGAAAGCATCTCTGGTCGGGCATGCACGTACCGTCATGGCTGCCTTCGCGTCGCCGTCGTTCACTCTGTCGCAAAGGTCGTCCTGCTCCACGATGGTGAGAGGGCACAGGGTAGGGGGGGAGAAGGAGGGGGGCGGCGAGGGCGTGAGAGACGAGGACATGCTCGATGTGGTGGAGGAGAGGGACGAGGGCGGAGAAGGCGTATGGCTCCCGTTGGTGGACGTGGGCGTGGTGGGGACGGAGAAGGAGGGGGTGGCGGCAGAGGCCGGCGTGTGGGAAATCCTGGAGGGGAAGCTGAGGGTGCTGGAAAGGCTGGGTTTCGGGGACAGGATGGGCGGCTTGACCGTGGGTAAGGACGTAGTGGGGGCGAGTGGCGCCTTGGCAGGGGGGGCGGCCGCCGTCTCCCACGGGCCTCCGCTCACCTTCCGGGGGGAGGAGCCGTAGCCGGCGCCGTAGCTGGAGATGCTGAAGGCGGGCGGGGACGGGGGGGAGGCGGACGAGGAGTTGGACGAGAGGGACGAGAGGGAGGAAGAGGACGCAGACGAGGAGAGCTTCAGGCTGCCGATGCCCGAGGAAGATGTGGTCGAGGCTGGGGAAGGGGGCGAGGAAGAGGAAGAGGAGGACGAAGAGGAGGAGGAGATGGAGGAAGTGGATATCTTCTTTGAAGCCGGGACGTCTGTCTCTTCCATCGCCTGGATGTGCTTCTCCATCTCCACTGTGGCCTCCTGGAGGGACCTCACGACGGCCTCTCGCGCCGGGTCATGCTCCTGAAGCAAAAGCAGAACTCAAGTTGTAGTGTGCGGAACCAGGCGACCCTCAATACTCTTCGCAGTCTCAGCATGAGAGAAAAAATCTTTGATCTGTATCCCAAAAGTGGCTTCACACCTGAGAACCCATTCATATTGCTTGGCACTAACAAACACACAATACATGCACACAAACATACACACACATGTATGTATAAGCACGAGCATACTTATTATTCAGCGCCAGGGCACGTTTACGACTCTTCCCGATTAAAGTCAAGTTTCCATAAAAGCTATCTTTAACGAGTGCAGCTGCCCAAGCATAAAGGCTTCCCAGTTATAAACGAACGCTCACCTAATATCACTCCAAAGAGATTACAAGCTTATTATGACAGGACTGAGAAACTCGTCCCGTGAGACCCTGAGACGCCATTAAACTACAATAACCAAAACTATTTCTATTTGGTCTTACCTTATTCTGCTGGTTCCTCGCGGCCTCCTCCTCCATGGCCTGCACCGTCGACCTGCTCAGCCTCACCAATTTGTCAAGTTCTTCCTCGGCGGCGCGCCTGCAAAGAAGGATCAGCGTCAGTGTCACTCTCCATCATCGAAGGAGGAGACGGCCGAAGAAAAGAGGAGGAGGAGGATAAGGATGAAGACAGCGCCAGCGCGCATGGCCGGCCCGAGACGCGAGCCGGTGAGCGTAAATCAGAACCCCGACGTCGGACCCGAAGTAAGAATGCGAAGATCCGAGAGAGAGAGAAAAAAAAGAGAACTGAAACCTTATAAAAATTCAGCGGACGCCATAAAACAGGTTGTCGTGTCCAGACATGGCAATGAGTTTCTCCCACCCCACCCCACCCCTCCCGACCTCTACCCCCTCCCTTACCCCTTCTCTCCTTCTAGCCTCATCTCCACCCAAACTTAGAGAGAAACTTACGACCAATTCTTCAGCAACTTCTAGTAAGACAATGACAGAAGCACGGGCGACCAGGCTATGATTAAACCCCCTAATGACCTCCTTAATCAAGGCGGGAACTGAAACGGAGATTGAACAAGAACGCAGAGAAAAGGAGCGAAGTAACGAGCAGAAGAAAAAGAGGAGGGGGGTGGGTATTAAGAGCAAAAGAATAGGGAAAAGCAACGGCGAAAGAAGAATGAGAAGACCAGGAGAGGACCTTCCCAAGAAAGGACTCCGCGGCGGGGGGATCCTCCCCCTCGCCGCTTTAATGGGATCGCACCGTCTCTCCGAAGGGCCGCTCTGTCTCGTCCGGCGTCGGAGCCGCGTTGGGGATTATTTATTCCTTCTTATTACGAGCACTTTTACGAGCGCCGGCCACCGAGCACCTGCTTTATACAGAGCCATGCGGGTCGGGAGGCAGGGGGCGCACTCCCCTTATACGATGCGACGCGCGATGTTGCCTTGGCTCGGAACGGCGCTCAGCAATCGGACCAAAGGGAAGGCCAGCCCAGAGCACCTCCATATACGCTCTCTTATCGGCCCATACATCACCCGGGGGTTCATCCATTCATCCGCAGGTACCTGCACTCCCGCACACGCACACCTGTCTTCGACGCTTCGCCATGCACACTATCAACGCCGCCGTCACCACCTTCGCCGTCGAAACCCATTTCCAACCTCGGACGGCATGCAAAGAATCGCGGCTTGGACAGGTGCCCAGGTGCCCCTCCCTCCCTCCCTCCAGCGCCTTCGCTTGCGGGGGCGGGAGGAGGGGGGGGGGGCAAGGCCGCCCGACAGCCTTCCCTTGGCCGCCAGTCAGCCCGTCGCCGCTCCCTCCGTCCTCCCTCCCGCCCTCCCCTCCCTTCCTGCTCGCCGTTACTCATCGATTGTCTTTGCCAGTGAAAGATCACTCGCGGTGTTTTCTATATAGTTTAATAACAGCAGCAGTACAAACACAACTGTAACCATATATAATTAATTATGAAAATAATAATGTTAGCAACAAGCAATACTGATGAGTATCTTTAAGGTACGAAAAGTAGGTTCTCGATCCCTGGGCCATTGAGACTCCTTCGTCAAGGCGAGGGTGTTCCTGCCACAGCAATTTCAGCTCCGCGTCAGCATCGCAACAAAACGAAAGCGTCATTGAATCCCGCCATTCCCCCCTTAACCAATCCCCGGCCCACGCACAGGTGAATGTGCCCCGCCCCCACAACCCCCTCGCCCCCTCAACCCCCTCGCCTTCCTTACTCACTGTACTCAGAGCTCCAGTCACAGGGCAGGAGTGAGTAGCCTCTCCCTTCCTCGCCCTCATCATCTTAATTACGTTGAAGAAGTATATCCCAGAGCGCCATGCCACACCACATGCCCCTTCCCCATCCCGTACTGCCATCCCTGCCCCTCTCTCTCCCTACACCCTCTCCCCCTGTCCCTTGCCCCTGCACTTACCCCTCCCCCCGCCCCCACCCACGCAAGAGTGAGGGCCCGTGAGAGGAAATGCTCGTGTCTCCAGTATGAGTGATGACGTCACGCCCACTCACTCGCTGCGGTTACACGCTGGTGCGGGACGATCGGTGCGTTTGGGATTCTATCGTCCGGTTTTAATCTGGTCAAAATCAATATCCCACTCGAACACTTAACAGATGGACAGCACCACTAAAAAGACAGCAACAATAATAATGACCATAATTACCCCCTCCCCCCCTCGTTCTGCCCTACTTGTTGCGAGGGTCAAGGATAATGACGTCACGTTGTCAACCAACTTGCGACACGAGCTTTTCCTTTGTTTTGCTCTCGCACTCAGGCGACATGTTTCCCTCTTGTCCTTAGCACTAGCCACCTTTTAGAACCCTTGTCCGTTCTATAAATGGTGAACACGTCACCATGCTACTTCTTTGACATTTATGTGCGTTCTCTCTTTCTCCCTTTTCTCACTGCATCTAGTTTTTAAGGATAACTTTATTGCAAAGTTCTCTCTATAAATAATATTGCAAGAATGAATAGCAGGACGGGATAACTATCAGTGCTATTGATAATGTTGATCGTACCCTAATAATGTATATTTACATATTTCATGATAAAATGCTGTGGCTGTTATTATCATTGTACTTCTGATTTTGCTACCACTACTATATATGCACCGCCCACCAGTATCACTGCTACTTTTTATAATGATGGTGTTAGTGACGGTAATTAAACCCAATGATCATCCTAAAACCAACGTCTAAGCTCCAACAGACAGGGACTCCCGCCAAAGTCTCGAGCTTTTGGAGATGGCGTGGCAACTGCGCCCATAGGATATCCATACAATCTATTGCACCACAAACTAGAATCCCCTACATAGAGAGTTTCAGGTGAGCGCTGTCCTCTTGGCTAATGCAAAGATTGCATAAAAATGACATCGCACTCAGCGTCCAGCCACAGCATGAAATCGGCTCCCAAATCAGGCTGATCGCAAGTGATCGGGACCAGATATGTCAAGCGTAAGGAGCATGGGGCCCTCTCGACCACATTCCCCGTTGACATGGGGATGCAAGGCTGAGGGCGGTAGGTGAGGGGGGGGGGGATGCATATCCAACCGTGGCGCGGGTCGAGCTTTGCATACCAAGGCTCTAAAAGGATGCTGGCGATACAATTACTGACAGGTAAGTAATTCTCGAGCTAGCGGTTCCGCAGACGTGTGGTAAAGACGAAGAAGGGATGACGATAAACACTTGAAAAGAAAATAAACAACAGACATCTCGGGCAATGGGGGTCTATTATAAATTGCGCAATTGCTCATCGCTACGGCAAAAAAGAAAGAAAGAATAAAAAAAAAAGTGCCCCCCCCCCCCCGGGAAAAAAAAAATCGAAATCCGCAACCAGCACAGAAATCCCCCGCACGTCGCTCTCCCGCCAGCCTCCCCCATGGTCCCCCGAAGAAGCTATCTCTCCAGACCAAACAAAACTCATTTCAAGCTCGTGTAGCCGGCAAAAAAAAAAGAAAAAAAATAAAACGCCGGTGAGAGGGTGGCGGGGGGGGGCTGGGTGGCTAAGGCAAAGAGAGGGGTGGGTGGGGTGGGGGAGGGGGGGAGGGGGGGGCTACAAAGGGGCAAGAGGGGATTAAGGGACTTTCAAGCCTGCAGGCCCAACTCCGTCATAAAAAGTACCCCTCTCCCCTCTCCACCCAGGAGGGGTGGGACGCGACAATCCCTCCCTCACCCGTCAGGTTAAAAAGGGAGGGGCCGTTCGACTGAGCCCCCTCGAAATGACAGAGAAAAAAAAAATGTTCGTTCAACTGGTGCCCTCGACACAGCACGAAAAAGTATCCCACTCCCGCAGGTGCCAATAGAAGGTGTCCAGTCGAAGGTGTTAACGACCAGCATCCCCTGCCTTTCTGCGCGCGTCTCTGGTGGTCCACGGTTGACTGGACTCTTTCACGGTCGTCTCTTCAACCACGCAAAAGGAATCGAAAAATCTAATCGTTTCGGAATGGACGAAAGGATTCATGGGATCGATTCATCGAGAGCCTCATCGCGCCGGATGATTTCATGAACGCCCTTTGTCATCCCGGAGGAGGAGACGCGGCACACGCGTTTCGCCTGCTCTGGGCGCCTCTGCGCCACAGGCCCAGCGCCACTGTCTGGTGCCGAGGAGAGAGCCAATCGCTTTCTTCTTCTGGTCATCATTGCCCTCTTCCCCCTCCTTTCTTCGGCTAACAGAAATTGAGGTTCCGAAGTAGGTGTCTAGAAACAATTGTGGCAGGTTTCCGACCCCGAACCGAAGACGAAGCAAAAAGTAAAACTCGACACACAATAAATGACAAGAAAATTAAAGAGAAGACAACAAATATACAAAAAGCCCAACAGCGTAAAACACGAGACCAGACAATTTAAAAAAAATTAAAAAATACATCACAAGAAAGCTTTCATTCACGAAGCTTCTGAAACCCGAAACCCAGCTGATTAGGTACCCGAGTGGCTGACTGCCGGACGGCGCGAAACAATTACCAATACATTATAAATCTTTACCACACACTTACGAAGGAAGAATCCTTAACGGGGGAGACGAAGGGGAAACAAGGAGTGTGGGGGGGGGGAGGGAAGGAGAGTGGGGGGGGGAGAGAAATGGGGGACGGGTGCTCAATGCTCTTTACTCGCATGCTCACTACGTAATCGAAATCGAGGTTGGACAAGAAAGGGGGGGGGGAGGGGGGGGGAAGAAGAACGGTTGAGGTTCATAAAATGGGATAATCAATGGTCAGGAGAAGAAGAGAGGGGGGGGGGGGAAGGGGGATAAGAACAGAGGAAGGGAAGTAAAGGGGGAGAAAAAAGGGTGGAAGAGGAAGAGGGAGGGAGAAAAGGAGAGGAAAAAAGATAGATAGAGATAGAGAGAGAGAGAGAGAGAGAGAGAGAGAGAGAGAGAGAGAGAGAGAGAGAGAGAGAGAGAGAGAGAGAGAGAGAATCGAAAGGCCAGAAACCCCAACAGCCACAGAGGAGGGAAAGGACAAAAAGAGAAGCACGAAGGAAGCAAAGACAAAGGCCCGCATTACCGCGGCCGCGACCTCGTCATGCACGCCAGCGAGCGACGAGGACGAACTGGCGGACGACGAGGCGTGGGAGGCGAGGGAGGGAGGGAGGGAGGTTGATATGGAGGATGGCCGTTTATTGGCGTGGAGGGAATGGTGGAAATGATGGAAGAGGGGAAGTAAGGGGGAGGGATAGGAAGAGGTGAGAGAAGAGAAAGGATAGGTAGTGGGGAGAGAGGAAGAGAAAGGGGGGAAAGAAAGGTGGAGGGGAGTGAGGAAAAGAGGAGGAAGGATTGGAAGAGAATGACAGAGGGGAAAGTATAGGAGAGAGAGAGAGAGAGAGAGAAGGCAACTGGCTGGAGAAGAAGGGAGGTTGACAGATAAGAATGGATAAAAAGAGAAGAGAAAGCGAAGGAGAACTAAACAGAAAGAGAAAGCGAAAACATGGAGAATAAAGAACAGAGAAGAAAGAGAAAGTCAGGGAATAAAAAAGAAAGAAAAAGGTCGAAAGACAATTTTTTTTCTTCTTTCAAACAGTGCTTCGACATTCCCTTCCCTAATCAACATCAATACCTCCCGGCATCCGGTCGGCTTATCGTCGGCCGCTAGACCCCCTCTGCCCACCCCCATCCCTCCCCCATCTCCTCCCTTCCTCTTGCCCTCCTCTCTCCCTTCCTCCACCCCTTTTCCCCTAGACCTACCAACTCTCCCCTCCAACCTCTTCACCCCTTACCTACCCTCCCCTCTTCACCCCTTACCTCCCCTCCCCTCTTCCCCCTCCTCCTTCCCCATTCCTATCTCCTCTCCTCTCCTTTAGCTTCTTCACTCCCGATCCATCCCCTCTACCCTGACCCCCAAACCCCTCTGCCCTCTCCCCTGTCCCTGGGAGGGGGAGGGGTAGGGAGGGAGAGGGAACATGCGAGTGTATATCACATCTTCTAAAGGTCCTCTCCAACCTCCCTTTAAGTGTGGCGGGCGTGCGAGCGAGCGACCCTGAAGGGCGCCCTGTCCTGAACCGTCTCGGGTGTTGCGAAGGTGTTGCTCCATCATTGCAACACCGTCTCCCCCGTTGCCGTTTCTCCAAAGAAGCCGCTCGCTCGCTTTCACGGGAAGCGCACCTTCTTGGAAGCGACCGCTGGGCCCGGCGCCCCTCGCTCGGCTCGCCCCTCCCCCGCTTTGGTACCTCGACCGCTGGCCCATTCATTGTGACTCTCATCACTACTACTATCATCATTATCATCTGTACCGTTATTGCTTATTATCTTCATCCTCATTATCTTCATCATCATTATTATTATTGCATCATCACCATTCTTACCATAACCATCACGAATATCATCATCATCATCATCGATGTTGCAGGTTCCCCCGACCTTTCCCCCCTCCTCTAAACCCACGCCCCTCTCCCCCTCCCTCTCCGCCTCCCTCCTCCTACCCGCATGTTTACCTTTTCCCTCCCCCCCCCTTCCCCTCTTCCTGCCGACCCTCTTTTGTTTTCTTCCGGTCTCGTTGCGCCATTTCCGCGTTTGGGGTTATTTTCCCCTTCTCGCGTTTACTTGCCACTTCCTCCTCTTTATTCAAACCTTTTCTTCACACATTTTCATTAACAGTTATATTCAGGGTTTGTTTTTATTACTATTTTCTTTTTCTTTTTTTTATCCCTTGCTTCTCACGTTCTGTTTTCATCTTGTGTTTTTTCCTACCTTGTCATAATCCCCATTTATGATACTGTCCTCAAGGCCAACTACCTCCACTCGGAAAATCCCTCTCGCCCAACCACCCTCCCTTCAACCAAAGCACCTATCCATCAACCTCCCCCCCCCCTCCTTCATCCACCTATCCTCATCCAAGCATCAACAAACATCCCCATCTGCCCCCCCCCCCTCATCCTAGCAACCAGCCAAAGGAGCCACGCGGGGAGAAGGGCTAATCTGCGCCAGATAAGCCCGAGTGCCACACACCCGCGCCATGACCTGCTAAACCCCGAGGATCCAGAGGCAGATAAGGGGCTCGCCGGTCTCGTGAACTAACCACGTGCTCCTCCTCTGCCGGATGTGGTCTGCCCTGCTACTTTTTTTTATTTTTTTCCTAATGTTAATAGTCAGCATTATAGCAAAACGGCAATAAATGTATATTTTATATGAAGTTGTGAAGTTGTAGTTGTATTGTTGTAGCTACTACTAGTTGTAGTTGTTGTTAGTTGGAGTTGTCGAGGTTAGCAAAAGGTCTCTCCGCAAATTCCTGTATGAAAGTCTTCATGAAACGTGAGTTGCAATTTTCTTGGAAGTGCAATTCCGACAGATGATCCGCCATTCGTCTGCTAAAACCCCCAATGTCCTTCTGGATAAGGAGACGCGCCAGGATTAGGCTTCCACGAATCAGCACCGGAAAGGGGACAAAAAGGACCGGCAGTGCTCCGGCACCGCGCTTTCCCCTCAGATTGCTCTCGCCCAAAATACTCTCGTCCGACCTCCTTATCTTATCGATATTCGCCTCTTGTCATGCGCAAAACTCCTCATGAATAAAGCCACTATTATGCTCATCGCTGAATAACGCGCGCGCACGCACTCGCTCGCTCGCACTCGCCTCCTACGTCGGTCTCTCTGCCTCCGCAACTCGGCACGCAACCTCACCTACGCTCTTGAAACATCGCAAAATTCGCACCCTTCTCTGCCCTTGCGTGTCTCAACATATCCCACAACCCTAGCGTCGTACCCCCCCCCCCTTCCCCTCTGGCCCGCCCTCCT
>NW_028234408.1:23965637-23983137 GCF_977035675.1 Penaeus japonicus
CTCCGCTCGCACTTGAGACTCACACAGACACTCAAACTGACACTCGAGCACCCTGAGATTCCACCTCCTCCTCCCTCTTTGATGATTTAGGCCTCCTGGAAGGGATCTCCGCGTAGGCCTACACCTCCTCCTGACACCCTGGCTTTCGTCGCCCTGAACAGCTTCCTTCGCCCGCCTCGATGCAGCGTAAACAAAAGCGGGTAAACACAGAGGTTTCCTTGTTCGCGCCTCCTTTTCCTCGTTCCCGCGATCTTCCTCTCGTTCTCCCTCTCCCTCTCTATTCACTTCCCTCTACGTCTCTCCCCTTTTATGCTGTACGACATTCCGCGTCACTTCTTCCCCAAGTCGCCATTATGTACGCCAGATGTTCCACCTGTCAATCAAAAGCCTCGTTCCTCCTCGGTCCCTCCTTTTGTCCCTGGCGAAGGAGCAGGCGCGGTGCCATATAAGGCATGGTTCAGATAAGATGGTCATATGGGAGCACCTCCGATCTCCCTGCCTCCCTCCCTCGCTTCTTATCATTTCCTTCCTCCTCCTCTTCTATCTTTTATCCTCCTCTTCTCACTGACTCTCATGGGACTTTTTACATTCATTTTCGATCGCTTCCTCTCCCTGCCTCTTTTCCCTTCCCTCTAAATCTCCATCGCTTACCTTGTTTCTAGTCTCGTCACAATCTCCCTTCACTCTTTCGTCCGCTCCCAACCTCACCATTCTCACGCGACCTTTTTTCAATTCTAACTTTTTTCTATCCGTCACGCCCTCCGTTCCGCCCTTTCTTTCTCTTCCTTTTCCCTCCCAAAGGAGCGACAAATTGCGATGACGCCCAGGGTATCTCCAGACCCTCGCAGCCTCCGCTTCCCAAGATTGACACAGCCTCTTATCTCCCTTATCTCGGGTTCATCGGGACAGCCTCCAGACGTTGGTGTTGGCTCAAGATCCCTTCCACTTCTCTCTCTCTCTCTCTCTCTCTCTCTCTCTCTCTCTCTCTCTCTCTCTCTCTCTCTCTCTCTCTCTCTCTCTCTCTCTTTCGCTTATTCTCTGTCTTTCTCTTTCTTTCCCTTTCTTTCCCTTTCTTTATTTCTTTCTATCCTTTTCTCTCTATATCTTTATTTTTCTCTCGATCTTTCTTTCCCCTTTTTTCTCTCTCTCGGGTCTCAAGAGGTCATGACCCGATGGACACACGAGCCAAGTTGCACCTCATTGCACTGGGTGGAGACTCACTCAACACGTTTTCTCGAATATTTCGATCAAGTTTCAACTCTTATTTTCCACATTTTGCTTTAATTTCTCTCGACGTTTTTCTTTTCCAACTCACTTCCCGTCCCTGCATCTTTCTCTCGGGGCCATACGGCAGCAGTCACCCGATTCCCGCACCCTGCTGGTGGTTGAAATCAGCGGCACCAGAGCACTCACGGTAAAATGCCACTATTCGCAAAGTCCTACATATATAATCTTACGGGGCTCAGGTAACGGCAAAAGGGCGATGCCATCCTTCCCTTCCTTACCTCCCTCCCCCCTTGCCTCTCTTCCTCACTTCTCTCTACCTTCCCTTTCTCTCACCCTCCAACACCTTCTTCACTCTCCCTCTTTCCCTTATTCGTTGTTTCATTTCCCCCCTCCCATCCTCTAACCCTCTCTCCCGCCTTCACTACTCCCCTTTCCCCCTCCTCCCGTCCTCTCTCCTAACCTCCCTCATCCCTCTCACTTTACCTCTCTCCCTGCCACCCTCTTTCCCTCCCTCTCTCCCTTCCTCACCTCCTTCCTTCCTTCCCTCCCTCCCTCCCTCCCTCATCCCCTTCCCCCCCTCCCTTCCTCACCTCCATTCCTCATCGCCCTCCCTCCCTCCCTCCCTTCCTCATCACCGCTCCTCATCTCCCTCCCTTTCTCACTTCTCTCCCTCACTTCCGCCATCTCCGCCTGTTCACATAATCCCTCCTCTAGCGAGGATCCGCCGCACCCCTTCGCCGTTGCGTCGGCCACGGCTCCCGGGGCGACGCGAATGACACGCGGGCGGACCGCCGCGTCGGCTTCGCTTCTGGCTCTGCGACCGGGTGAACAGGCGACATTTGTAAACATGAGCCGTACAGGTCGGGAGCCATAATGAAAGAGAAGTCGGCTATTTTTCAGTTTAAAAATAAATAATAATAATAGTTGTCCTCAGGATGGGTATGTTGACCTTTTCCAGCATATATTACCTATCTTTCCCATGTGGCTTTGAATTCAATGTTATACATGGTTATATGAGTATTGAAACAAAGAATACGTCCATATATATGCTTAAATATCCGTTCGGATTGCTGCACTGCGGATGAAGAGAGAAGCCTTCAAAAGCAGCACCGATGAATACAAGGACAAATAAAAAGTAATCGTGGAAATCGAAGCCCCGAGAAAAGAGCCCGCGTAAGGCCACAGACACGCAGAGAACGCGAGGAAAAAGGAGATCCTCTTAATGACAATACCAACAAAGTGGCCGAAAGAGCAATCAACATGCCTCCCCCTCCCCCTCGCTCTCCATCTTTACCTCTCCCCTTCCCCACCCCCTTCCCCCTGGCCTGCGCACCGTCTGTCCCACGGAGCCGATCATCCTGAGAAGTCATTTGCCGGCGGGAGGGACCTCCGTCGGGGATCAGCAACGCCCTCGGGCACGCAAGGCGAATGCCCACCCTCCTTTCTAATCGCTCCCTCCTCCCGCCCGCCATGCTCTGCTCATCCCCTTCCCTCTTTCTCTCTCTCCCCCGTCATTTACACCCGTTCCCCTCCCCCCCCATACCCCCTCCGCCTCGACAGGGTGTGTGACCTGGCAGGTCCTTATCTCGGGGGAAGCCGCTTAAGAAAAGCCTAAAGAGGAACAACAGTGATCCTATCTTTGCCTTGAGCGAGATGGACGGACGGCCGATGCGGCGAGGAATGTGCGAGGCCTCCGTGTAGACGAGAGTCAATAACAATAAAACAATAAATAAATAAATAAAACAAGTCAACCCCAAATACGGACAAGCCTATCACATCAAAATCACCCTTATCACAATAAAAAAAAATCATAAAAAAACATAGCAAAGAAAAACACCTTTTTTCACCAAAAAAACAACAACCACAACAGCTAGCAAGACTACTCACTTGAGCAGGTCGGCCTCCAGCTCGGCCTGTCGCCTCGCCCTCTCCTCCAGGATGGTGTCGACCTCCTCGCGCCCGTCGCCCAGCACCACCACCACGGGCTCGCCATCCATGCCCACCAGGAACGTCACCTTCTTGCCACCTGCAGGGGGGAAAAAACAATGGGTCAGGCGGCTGGTCGTCGTCTTCTAAGAGATGGTTTTAGGTTTGCTGTCGCTTACAGGATGGGCGAGAGGGTGAGTTGGATAGGAGAGGATGGAAGGGGAGGAAAATAGGGAGAGGAGGGAGGGAGGAGTTACAGGCAGGAGACAGAAAGAGAGGTAGTGAGACAGAGAGGCGGGAGTGGGGAAGGGGAAGAGTCACAAAAGAGTTGTTGTTTTTTAATTAGTAAAAACATCAAATAATCAAACACCTAAACAACCCGCAACGGCAAAATGCAGCTATTTCGCGTTTGCACTCCGGCCTCTCACTTGACTCCTAGACTTACTCTCACACTTTTGCCTAATTTTTCCTTGGACATTTTCGATTTTGTTGCTCACTTTCATTGCATGTTTTCTGTTACGCTACACTTGTTTTTCTCTATCTCCCCCTCAATCCCATTGTGTGTGTGTGTGTGTGTGTGTGTGTGTGTGTGTGTGTGTGTGTGTGTGTGTGTGTGTGTGTGTGTGTGTGTGTGTGTGTGTGTGAGAGAGAGAGAGAGAGAGAGAGAGAGAGAGAGAGAGAGAGAGAGAGAGAGAGAGAGAGAGAGAGAGAGAGAGAGAGAGAGTGAGTGAGTGAGTGAGTGAGTGAGTGAGTGAGAGAAAGAGAGAAAGAGAAAGAGAGAGAGAGCACGAGAACAAACCCATCAAATCTACAATTACGCGTAATTCCACAGGCGAGAGCGCAGACCTTCCGCAGCCGCCGGGAAAAGGCCGGCCCGCCGACCTCCGCCGAACGACCCGCCAAAGCAAACAAGCGCCACAAAAGGAAGAGATGAAGAGCGACATGCGCACAAACAGGCTCCGAATTCCAAAAGAGCCGCTCGAGCGATAAGTGCAAGCGCCACCTGCTGCGCCCTTTCAGTTCCTCTCATGCGGTTATATGAGAATACTCCCGCCTGATCTTGATACCGGCCGTGGATTGTGCAATAAATGTGGTGTTGATGGTGCACGGGGGAATGCACACACGCTGCAAGACTTAAGGTAGACCACACACACGCAAACGCGCACACATACAGACCCAAGCAAACACAAATGTATACACAGACACACACGCAAACACTCACGCAATTACACCCGTACGCATACATACATACATACATACATACATACATACACACACACACACTCATTAACGCAGAAACACACACAGCAACACACAAAATCCACAAAAGAACTAACGAAGCCCCTGACAGTGATGGGTTTGTACAGCGCGCACCTTCGGCCGAGCAATTATCGCGCCTCCTCGGTCACCCCCTTGCCCCCTTGCCCAACACCTGTGCGTCAGGGAGAGGGGGAGAGGGAGAGAGGGAGATAAGGAAACAATGAGAAAATGTGGAAGAGAGCGAGAGAGTGTGTGTGTGAGGGGGGGTATGTGATTGGATTTTCCCAATAGAAGCCACGCCAAACCACACATATCGAGCAAAACAATCTTCTCCTCAAAAACTATAATCACTACACCCCCACCCCTACCCCCACTCCCACCCTCCCCCTCCCCCTCCCCCACCCCCACCAGCCAGGTCACAACCTCCAACAACCCTACCAATAACCCATAATCATAGTTTGGCCTATCGTTTACACTTTCACATGAGAGGCTTTTGACTTCGATTATATATCCCCCCTACTACACCCCCTCCCCCTCCCCCCTCTTCACGGCCTCCCTCGTTATAATCACCGGAGTAAACAGTTGCCAGACCATGCCTTCTGAAATTACACGCTATACACACAAATGGACGTGCATGTGCACGTACGCGCGCGCACACGCACACGCACACACACACACACACACACACACACACACACACACACACACACACACACACACACACACACACACACACACACACACACACACACACACACACACACACACACACACACACACACACACACACACACACTCACTCACTCACTCACTCACTGTCAAACTCACAC
Organism: Penaeus japonicus; assembly: GCF_977035675.1. Lineage (NCBI taxonomy): Eukaryota > Metazoa > Arthropoda > Malacostraca > Decapoda > Penaeidae > Penaeus > Penaeus japonicus. The sequence continues at coordinate 23,970,881 of NW_028234408.1, forward strand.
TCACACACACTCACTCATAGATTCACACACACACGAACAAACTCTGTCTCACTCTCTAACGCACAAGAAAAACAATGAAGCTGCAAAGCGGGGAGTCATTACCATGTCGGGCGTCGCCATTTGCCTCTCGCCGTAATGAGGAACAACCGAAAAACAGACCCGTGTAGCGCTCTCTCGCTCTCTCGCTCTCTCGCTCTCTCGCTCTCTCTCTCTCTCTCTCTCTCTCTCTCTCTCTCTCTCTCTCTCTCTCTCTCTCTCTCTCTCTCTCTCTCTCTCTCTCTCTCTCTCTCTCTCGCTCTCTCTCTCTCGCTCTCTCTCTCTCGCTCTCTCTCTCTCTGTCTTTCTCTTTCTCTCGCTCTATCTCTATCCTTTTTTTTCTCTCTTTCTCTCTTTCTTTTTTTCCGTTTTCGTTCTTTCTCTCTCTCTCTACCTCTCTTTATTTTTTCTCTCTCTTTTGAACTACTTTGTTCCTTGTGCAGGATTCGATTTGCAGTAGTAGGAGTAGGAGTAGTAGTAGTGGTGGTGGTGGTGGTAGTAGTAGTAGTAGTAGTAGAGGAAGAAGAAGAAGAAGAAGTAATAGTAGCTGCAATAATGGTAATAAAATCTGAGCCAACATCAAAGGTCATTCGCAATAACAATAGCAATAATAACATTAATAGTAATAATAACACTAATAGTAATAGTAATAGTAAGACTAATAGCAATAGTAACATTAATAGTAATAATAACACTAATAGTAATAGTAATAGTAACAGTGATAGTAATAGTAACATTAATAGTAATAATAACATTAATAGTAATAATAACATTAATAGTAACAGTAATAGTAACACTAATAGTAATAGTAACACTAATAGTTATAGCAACACTAATAGTAATAGTAACACTAATAGTTATAGTAACACTAATAGTAATAGCAATAGTAATAGTAACACTAATAGTAAAAGTATCACTAATAGTAATAGTAACACTAATAGTAAAAGTAACACTAACAGTAATAGTAACACTAATAGTAAAAGTATCACTAATAGTAATAGTAACATTAATAGTCATAGTAACAATAATGGCAACAACAAATACAGCAGCGGCGTTAATGGTAGTAATAACAACAATAATAGTAACAGTAGAAGCAATATATGAGATGACAAAGAGGAAGAGACGGGAGAGACAAAGGAAATAAAGGAAATAAAGAAAATCAAGAAGCGGAGAAAGGCATACAAGAAGAAAGAATAATAAAGGGGGGGGGGGTATAGGCGAATTCAAAAGTCGCGCAATAATAACGGCCGCCAAGATGGAACAGCGACTGACTTTCTCCATAATAACGGCTGTGGAGTAACACGGGAAGGCTCTCGGACACGATGAATGGAAATACATACATACATACACAGGAACACACGTAGACATAACTAAGTATAGAAGACGTGAGCACCAAGTTTCTCATTTTGCCTGCCTGCCTGCCTGTCTGCCTGCCTGCCTGCCTGTCTGCCTGTCTGTCTGCCTGCCTGCCTGCCTGCCTGCCTGCCTGCCTGCCTGTCTGCCTGTCTGTCTGCCTGCCTGCCTGCCTGCCTGCCTGCCTGCCTGCCTGCCTGCCTGCCTGCCCATCCGGCCGACCCGCTTTGTTATAGCAACGCTTAACCATGTTTTAATTGCAAGCCTTCTAAGCTTCAAAGTAAGCAAGCTTATCACGCAAGGGCCAGGCTCTAGCTCTGACACACGCAAAAGCCTTGGCAACTAAGGCCTGAGAGCCTATGTTTGCCGGTTGCGTACACCGCCTACATGAAAGCGGCGCATCGCATTGCGTCATTACCAACCGCCACGGAAAAGCGAACGCGCTGGCGTGAGGCTACATTTTGACATCGACTTTTGATTTCCTAATGATTCTTTACTACATTCTGATGAGAGATCAATTCTGACTAGAGGAAAGACTGGCATGTGTGTGTAGGAGGGGGGGGGGGGTACTGAGTCGCACATATATGTGTACATTTTTGTAAATATACTTGTAAACCTTAGCTTGCGCGATCAAAAACATTACCCCTGTATTTCTACCGTCTTTGTTTAACTGATGTAATTTGTCTATATAATGATAATGATAATGAGAGTAACGATAATAATAATAATGAAAACAGCCATAATAGTAGCAAGAAGAAAATAAAATTAATAACAATAACAACATCAATGGTATTAAATACTGCGCAAGGACTGTTTTCCTCGTACCCTTCCCCGGTTGCCATTTCCCATTGTGAATCCACTGACTGATCATCATAATCTTGCAATCTTCAATTCCATGCAACGACGCCCGTAAGGAAACACTTCAATTCAATTACGCGAACAGAAATACAGCGCCTGAAATGCAATCGCACTATGAAACCTATTTATCGCCGATCCGGAGCGAACCCGCGCTCTCTAAATCCCGATCCCGCGCTCCCGTAACCTGCATTTAAAGTATTTTCCCTTCATTAACCCGCTGACTTATGAGCGCGTATTCCAGCCACGTGCCCATCTTGTCTGTTCATCTTACTTAAGGAGGAAAATGTCACGTTTTTCCTCTCGATAACCACCGGCAAATTAAAGAAAGAAAGAAAGAAAAAAAATCTACAATTTCCGCACATTACACAACTTTCACAAATAACAATACAAAATTGGCGAGAGACAATGGCACGAATGTAAAAAAATAAACAACAAAGTGGGACCAGAGAAAAAATCCAAAATGTCTTTGATAACCAGTCGTTACCCAAACCACAGCGCGGATCACTTGGTGGTGTCACGAGAAGGCGTGAGTGAGTGGGCGGTTTCTTACGCACTCTTTTACGACGCAACGCTTAATATCTAGCAGTATTACACAAACAGGAGTGAAAACTTTAAAGATTCCGTATAGGAAATCAAGATCCAAACCCTCTCGATATGAAAAGAAAATATCTATACATATCAATCAATATAGCTAAAAAATCTTTAACAAAAGAAAAAATCCAAATTTTAAAAAACACTCACCCCCCTACTCCCCCCTTACAAGACGAGACAAACAGTGCCACCGGTAAATAAGACCCCCCCCCTCCCCTCCCCAACAGCCCCCGGCGACCTCTGGCGACCCGTGTGTAAGCGCTCCCGTTACCCATCATATATGGAGTGTAACTTCAGAACTGGCCGGATGTGTGGCCAACATATCCGCCGATAGGATCGCTGGAGGGGGCCATTTGCCAGCGATTGGAGACAGCAGGAGAGGCGGGAGGAGGAGGAGGAGAAGAAGAAGAAGAAGAAGAAGAAGAAGAAGAAGAAGAAGAAGAAGAAGAAGAAGAAGAAGAAGAAGAAGAAGAAGAAGAAGAAGAAGAAGAAGAAGAAGAAGAAGAAGAAGAAGAAGAAGAAGAAGAAGAAGAAGAAGAAGAAGAAGAAGAAGGAGGAGGACGAGGAGGAGGATGGATAGAAGGAAGAAAGCACGGAAGGAAAGAAAGAAGGAAGGAAAGGAGGAGAGAATCATTAGGGGTGAGAAAGGTAGGAAAAGAACGTGCATATGGATGTGTGTATATGATAAGGGTCATAACAAGAACAATGGAAGAAACAGGGGGAGAAAAGGAACACAGAACTTTTACTCACCCCCTACCCCTTCCCCACACCCCCACTCCACCCCACCCCACTCCATTCCACTCTACTCCACTCCACTCCCTGTAAAACGCCTTGTAATTTCAGCCACTATTAAGAAAAGACGACTCGTGGCTGAGGCAAAATGGCAGCTCTCAATCTATGTCAAGTCTCGCGGATGCCTTTCTGCAATAACTCGTAAATATTTACTAAGCCGGTGACTCAGCACGTTTTACCTCCCATTCTATCGTCTTTGTTTACCCTTCCCAGAGTAGTAAATCGTAATTTTAAAATAGGGCTAAGACTCGTTCGTTCATGTGAACTTTTGTAGCCAGAGCCCAAAAACAATCTCTCACGAGCGGCTTTATTCCAAGACGCGCCACGTGCTGCTGTGACCCGACGTAAATATCGACATCCGGGTCACGGAATAAAAAAGAGAGAGAGAGAGAAAGGAAACAATAACCGCTTCTAAACACGGGTTGCGAAACCCAAAGCAGACTTTGCCTTCGCTTCAAGATTTCCTTCGTTTTGGAAAGCACAAACCACTTTTATTTCAACACAGACATGAACATGCAAGCGCGCACGCACACACACGTCTCCTCACGCCCCCACCTACCTAAACACCCACCCACCCACCCACTCACTCACTCACTCACTCACTCACACAACCAAGACCAGGGCAGGGCGAGCAGGGCATCTTTCCCCCTCTAATTTGCCGCTCGGGTATCGCGCACAAAGGCGAACGCATCTGGAAGGACTTGCCACTTGCCTCGTGACACTACGCCTCCTCAAGTCTTTTGCTCTCCCTGGTGTTGACGGGGGGATTTCACCTTTTTTTTTCTTCGTTGGTCAAATTTATGAATCTCCCTCTACCATTCCCGATCCTTCCTACTCTATCTTTCTTCCTGTTTCTTCCCTTCTCTCTCTATTTACTTCTTTCACTCCCTCTTCGTCCGTTCTCGCTCGCTCGCTCGCTCGCTCTGTTTCTTTTCTCTCTCTCTCTCTCTCTCTCTCTCTCTCTCTCTCTCTCTCTCTCTCTCTCTCTCTCTCTCTCTCTCTCTCTCTCTCTCTCTCTCTCTGTTTCTTCTTTCTCTCTCTCTTTCTCTCACTACCTCTCCCTCTTAGCATTAGTCGCCCGGTGTACTAATGGACTTTTTCAGATCTATTGCAAACCTCAAGGCCAAAGGTTTGGGTATTTCCAAGAGCCCGAGGCTGAAGAGGGCGACCCCAGTGATGAGGCACGTTGAAATTAATCAAGATTAAGGCACCTCGAAATCGCTCGTTAATCTCGCCAAGCATGATAACACTTCTGGAGAAGCTTTGCAATACTAACAAATTGAAAGGATTAGATTATATTGGAAATGAACGGAGGATAAGCTAGAGATAACACAGTGATAAGGCTATCACTTATATTTCATGAGTACTGCAACTCTTCCGTTCTCATTAACAAGACAAAACATTGGTAATATATACAATCGTAATTACAAAAACGGACCCTAATAAATAAACAAAAGACAGAAAACGAATAAATCTATCATAATACCGGATAAATTAATCAAATCAAATAGTCCAAAAATACGAAGCAGTGACCTGAGGCGACGCAACGTAGCACTCTTTTGTTTCTCCCGCAGCGGAGCCACCTCGTCATCCCGCCGCCATGAATACGTTAAAAGCGCCACGCAGACGGAAATGCAGTGCTGCCACGCCATCTGTTGCGGTGGTCAACTCAGATTATATGTATAAAGCATGAAAAAATGTTTGTTATAAGATTTTGGAATTGAGAATAGAAAATAATAAGATACATTTGCATGATTACAGCGTGTGCTCGTAATGCAGGCTTTGATCATTTGGCCGAATTCCGCTGTGCGGGCGACGCTGACACGAGAGAAACCTCGGCTAATTACAGTTTTCTTTTTTGTTTTTCTTTTCTTTTTTTGACCTCCCGTAGGCGCCTCTCTCGCACTAAGCTTGCTTCTGTTCTCATTACGTTTTTTATCGTTGCGTTCGAGTATTAATATTTTCGCTAGTTGTTTTTTGTTACGTTCGTCTAATGGTATGGTGGAGCTTCTATTCGTAACGCTGGCATCAACTCGTGACCCATTTCTCTTGAACTGGCATTAGGGCGCTAGGGCATTAGAGAAAATGAGGCAAGGAAGGGAAGAAGAAGAAGAAGAAGAAGAAGAAGAAGAAGAAGAAGAAGAAGAAGAAGAAGAAGAAGAAGAAGAAGAAGAAGAAGAAGAAGAAGAAGAAGAAGAAGAAGAAGAAGAAGAAGAAGAAGAAGAAGAAGAAGAAGAAGAAGAAGAAGAAGAAGAAGAAGAAGAAGAAAAAGAAGAAGAAGAAGAGGAAGTAAATAATGCTCCGACCCTCCTCGTGCCCTTTCCGTTCCCTAATCACCCCCCCCCCTCCCACTGCAAGCAAGTAAGGCAAAGCAAAGCGCGACGCCGTTCCCGCTGTCGCGCTCATCGCCCAATCAATCCTGACGCCGCTTTTATCTCGCCGCCGACCGTCCGGAGAGCAATCGCGGCGATTCATCGACGGGCCGCTGTATAAGGCCGCCGCCGAGCGCTAATCTCCCTCGCCTGCTGGGGCCGAGATGCCGTCTTGATCCGGAGGTGATTGGAGGCCAGATGGGCGGGATTCAAGCCGACGGGAGCGTGAGTCTCTTGAACATTCTGAGGCGTAGATAAACAAATAATCGATAAAAAGCAGCAATAGGGAAAAACAACCACCTCGTGAAGGGGATGACAAGCAGCAACAGGTTGCCACTGCCCTAACAACAGCCAGAGAGGGAGCGACAGCACCCAGGGGCGACGTACCAGGCTCTTACAAACAGGGCCATTAGAGTCCCCCGCCCCGCGGCCACTCGGACCGCGTGCCACGGCCATGGCGGCTACTTTGGCCTCTTTGTAGCACGTCACCCAAGAGTTTGATCTTGCGTGTCACCTTCTCTCTATCTCTACATCGATATTTCTGTCTCCCTCTCGTGCAAGAGAATGCTGACGCACCACGCTTCTCTTTCGCTGCCTCGCCTTTCCTGTAGCCTCTACGACGACCACTGCCATAAGCGTACGGAATTCAGAGAACAATGCACGCTCCTTTTCGCAACGCGGCAACACGCACCTTCCCGCATGCGAGAGGGGAGATGATGGTGTTTAATCATAATCCAACAACATCAACAATTACCTGGCCACTTCGGATTGATCTTCTCCGCTCGCGTTCCTCCTTCTCTCGCGGCCGAAACCTTAATTAAAAGCGGGCATAATCAGCGAGATGGAGTGCGTGCTTTGTAACCGAGCCACTTCATTAAAGAGCAAACAGAAGCAGGCAAGAGCACGCCTCGAGCCAAACGAACACCAAGACACCAGAGCCGTCGCCTAAAAAGGAGCCTTGTCAGCGGAAGATCGCCTCCCTGCCACACCTCGGCACCGTCCGTTTGCTATTGTTAGGCAAAGAAAGAGCACATTTCAAAACCCCGTCGCCATCTGCCTGCCTGGGCCTCGCGAGATATCTGTGACACGCGGGCCAGCCTTACGACGGAGCACCGAGGCATGTGTTAGATTTCTCTGGAGTCACCTTGACCGCCTGCTGCCACCTGGCCCCTGGTGGCCCGGCCCGGCCTTCGAGTGTCCACCTGGCTGGGTGAGCCTATAGGCACCGGGAGGCTCGGGTGCCGGCGCTCGTGCACAGGTGGCTGTTTAGTCACGCTGCGCTCCGACGACTTCCCTGCACGAGAGAGCGCAAACACACGCGACACAGACACACCAATAAAAAACGGGCAAACAAGCAAATGGCCGACACACGGAGGGCATTCAAGGCGGCCAATCCGGCTTTCCCTTTATTCGAGCTGAAAATCCCATTCCTTTTACGACTCTGCACGATCCTGCCAGCCCGCTGTTGCTGCCACGGATGCAACACTGCGCAACATCCCTCAACCAGCTTAGGTCAAGCCTCGCGACCTGCCCAGAGAGGCCAAATAAGGTGCGACCTCGAACAATGCTAAGCATTTTCTTTCGTAACATACAATTACAATTCATCAACACAACACAAACGTAGAAAAGAAATAAAAAAGTCGGATGATAACAAACAGAACAGTTACGGAATAATATCTACCAAAACAAATTCTACATAAAATCAAAGAAAGGAGAAAAGACGCCTTGAACATTATCACATATAATTAAACAATAAAAAGAAAAAGAAGAAGAAGAAGAAAAAAAAAACAGATCCAGTAGTCTGCCCTCTCGTCTTAATTCCCCTTGTTATACCCGGCCGGCATAAGCACCCGACCATATGTAAGAATGCCAGCCGTGGGCATGTAACATGGTATTAACGGGCATCACCAAGCGCGCCTGTGGTCACCCAAGCAGAACACGGCGGGCTATCATCGCCATCACCCGACTGATGTGGAAAAGGAAAAAAAGAGAGAAAAGAGAGAAAATAAGTCTTATCATTATTCATCCGATACGATTCACATGTACTCCTCTCCCTCTCAATCGTTTACATATTCTTATCAACTCGATTACTTATCCCGCGATGTGGAGCATTTTTTTTTCTGGGCCTCTTTTCTTTCTTTCTTTTTTCTTTGATAAGGGCACTGACCAGATGCCTTTCACACTAATGCCTAGGTATTGGAGGCATTTCGTTCTCGAGGATGCATTAACTCTGAAATAATGGAAGAAAAATGTCTGTGTGGAATGTTCTCTCTTTGCAACATCTGTCCACTCTCTCAATCTCAATTTCTATCTTTCTCTTTCTCTCCTTTTCTCTCTATCTTTACAGTTAGGTTTTATGTTTGGCATTTTCTTGGTATATCTTATTCATTTAGCAGGATGCAATGGCGAAGCGGATCCCTGACCTTAGCTGCATCGAGGCTGACCTGACCTCGGGGTTATCCAGCCGTGACTTGGAAAGTGCCGAGTAATCGCCTCTCGCTTCTCCCCGCGTACCATTCGACCATCGTCTCCCCCTCCATCTGCGATCGCACCTTCCCTCTTCTATTATCGTCCATCCTACACTTCTTCAATGTATCCCGCACTATCTACCTTCGGCATGTTGTTTCTCCATTCGTTCCCTTCGCCCCCGTGCGCCCGCCCGCCCGCCCTCCCGCCCTCCCTCCCGGTGCCTCACAGAGGAAGCACATGCCATCACGCCGCCCGCTGCCCAACACGGCTAACTAAACCACATATAATTATCAACACGTCCTCAGAGGCCTCCCCCAACCCGCCGATTTCCACTTCGGCTCCTCTGCTGACAGGCTTACATCTCCCCGCGCCACTATACATACATTATACAGTGGGCGTGCGAGTTTATGAGTCTCTACGTGGGCGTTTGCTGGAAACTGACCTGCTTTCAGCCCTCCCCTGTCACGAAGTCGCTTGCAATAGTAATTCGAGGTTTGAGCCGTCTTTATGAGGGTGCTTGCTTGTGGGCTAGATAATGGCACCATCTGTCGGCAGGATTTGAACTTTGGGTTGGTCTCTTGGTCGACTTCTCTCTGATCATGCCTTGACTCTCGTTATTGCTGAGTGCGGTGGTGCTTACATGGTGCTACAGCGTTTTCTCTTCCGTTATCACAAGCGTATGTCAGGGCCTTCCGTTGTTGCGGGCTGGCCTCAGTTCTTGCTATCATGTGTTAGCCTCTGTTGTTCCTGGCATGTAATATTTCACAATCCTTATCTGCTGCTCCTTCCTCACGGAGCGGTTCGTTGTACACGCTCTACCTTGCTAGTAGCCTCATATCTTTCGGACTTTTCGATGATGTATTCGCAACACTCACCTCTATTCCCAAGCTGCATCGACCCACGGACAGTCGGACACGAGGAAAGCACCGAGAGCTCCGTGCCTGCCAGCACGTAACCGCCCCCCCCCCCATAATGTTTCGAAGGACTGGAAAATGAGGAAGATACACCCGAGCTATCCCAAAGGATGCAGCGCCTCTACAACGAAGACTATGAAGCCAGGTGAGGCGGTGCGAGGCGCCGCGGCCGTCCCGGCGAAGCGCTTCGGATGTTGGCAGGCGGCCGAGCGTGTCGTGTGTGCTTCTGCCTTAGAAGGCGCGTCGTGCGTCTTGCAGGCAATTCAAACACGGCGAAACTGCTAATGACCGTGTCGGCAACTGTAAGAGCCTGGTGTCCATCTCAATAGTGTCTCCATCACACCTTTTGTGTGGTGTATTGATGACTCGACTGGAGTCTACGAATAATACTCTTCAAATTAATGACAATAATATACGCACATATTTTTTTATACTTCCAATAGCTAATAATGTTACTCTTGAGAGAGAGAGAGAGAGAGAGAGAGAGAGAGAGAGAGAGAGAGAGAGAGAGAGAGAGAGAGAGAGAGAGAGAGAGAGAGAGAGAGAGAGCGCAAGAAAGAGAGAATGTTCAACTGCCATCACGACGACATAATCCTCTCCCCTCTCCATCTCCCCCCACCCACCTACCCGCCACGAGAATCAACTCTGACAGCGCGAGATAACTCTTTTCCTCTGCATCAGCTCATTTCTCTCCTCTTCTGCACCCTCCTTCCCCTCCCCTTCCCATCCCCCCTTCCCCACCCCATCCCTCCTTCTCATCCCCTTCCCCATCCCCATCCTACATGCCCCTTTCCCACCCCGTCCCACCCTATCCCTCCCTTCCTCCCCTCTCCTCCCTCTCTACGCCCCCCTCCCCACCCGCGCTGACACTAGGCGGCATGGAGGCAAACGCGACCATAATGCGCTAAGGAGATAATGTATGGGCGTGTGGCAGGTGATGCGGGCGGGATGGGCGTGGGCGCGGTCCGGGCTGTCCGCCGCCCTCGCTCCTTTTCATGTTTAATTTGTCATGATCAGGCGCCCTCGTGGGGTTCATTTGGCTTTCACTGGATGGAGCGGCGGGGAGAAAATGCCTCGGCTATTTTCTTTGATATTGTCAAGTTCAATGTCTCCATCAGAAATCTATATCATCATTACTGTCTAATTCATCATTGATACCATAATCAATCTAAGTTTGTTGGATTAAGCGTAAGGGAGAGGTTATATATTAAATAAGCTACATACATACAGACATACATGCATATACACACACACACACACACACACACACACACACACACACACACACACACACACACACACACATATATATATACATACATACATACATACATACACACACACACATTATATATATATATATATATATATATATATATATATATATATATTGTTACGTAACTCACATTCACAAGCCGGTATCACTATCACCATTGCAATCGCAACCCCATTCACCAACACCGTCAATCATTCCACCTTTACTTTCGCGCCTCCGTAAGCGCCGCACCATAACACCGCCTCCTTACGAACAGGCGATCACGTCACGGCGCCGATGCTCAAGGTGACGACCCCGTGACCCGATCGAGGGAAGGGAATTCCGTAACGCCTCTAATAACTCTCCAAGGACACCTATCTATGTATTTATCTACGTATTCCTTTATCTAATTCTCTCTCTTTCATTCTGTCTTATCTGTCTAAATACTGGTCTGTCTGTCTGTCCATCTGCCTATCCACCTGTCTATAAACCTGTCGGTCTCTCGACTTGTCCATTTATCTATTTATCTTTCTATCTGTCTATCTGTCTTTTTATCTATCTATCTATCTACCTATCTATCTATCTATCTATATATCTGTCTATCTATCTGTCTATCTATCTATATATCTTTCTATCTACCCACCCACCTATCTTCAACGAGCTATCAACAAGTCGAGAAATGCAACTCTATCGCGGCAAAGCTTTCTTTCTCAAAGACGCACGTGTCCTACAAGGGGCCGACGGCGGGTGAAGAGGGCAGCAAAATACTCATGATTGACCTCCCAGACAGAGGTCATGCCGCGGCTTGCTCTCGGCTGTCCCGATGACACAGGCGGCACGCGCGGAAAGGGGAAGGGGAAGGGGAAGGGGGAAGTAGTGTAGGGTTGGGTAGAGCAAGGAGGGGGGGGGTTAAGTAGGAGAGGCGAGGAGGGCGAGGAAGGGGAAGAAGGGAGAGGGAAGCGGAAAGGAAGAGGGAAAGGGATGTGGAAATGGGATGGGGATGGGGATGGGGATGGGGATGGGGATGGGGATGGGGATGGGGATGGGGATGGGGATGGGGATGGGGATAGGGATAGGGATGGGGAAGGGGGAGGGGAGAGGAGAGGAGAGAAGAAAAGGGAAAGTGAAAGGGGAAAGGAAAAGAGAATGGGAAGGGGAATACGGTGGGTAATGGGACAGGGATAGAGGATGAGGGGGATAAGGAGGGGAATGGATGGGGAGTGGGAGGGAGTTTGAGCTACAAGGCCTCGATCCTCACGACGCCCCCCCCCTCTACCGCCCCCTCTATCAACCCACCTGCCAATAACTTCGACCTTTTTTTAATCACGATTTGAGACCCTGTATTGACACGGCGACGCCTCGACAGCCACGCCAATTTTCCTTTCGTTGTCTTCGTCGTCGTCGTCGTCGCTTCTCTCTCTCTCTCTCGCTCTCTCTCTCTCTTCCCTCAACCCTTGATTCATCTCCCCCCACCTCTTTCTCTCTCTTTCTCTTTCTTTTTTTCTTTTATTCATTATTTCTTTTATTCTTTCTCTCACTGTGTGTGTGTGTGTGTGTGTGTGTGTGTGTGTGTGTGTGTGTGTGTGTGTGTGTGTGTGTGTGTGTGTGTGTGTGTGT
>NW_028234408.1:23988137-23990637 GCF_977035675.1 Penaeus japonicus
CAATCCCACCCATCCGCCCAAACTCCCACCCGCACGCCCACCGCCTCACGAGACCACCAACAGCCAGCCCACCCAGCAGCTTCTTCGTCGACCGGGTATCGCATTTTCTCTAGCCTTCAAGAAGCCCGCCCGTTCTCGCTTTTACCCCGCGTTCTGACCTTCCATGAGGGTCGGGGGTTGAGAAGGGGAAGGGGGGTAGAGAGATGGGCGGGAGGGGGTGACATGCCGTTTCATTCATGCTCTCTGCAACTTGCAACTTCCCTTTTTTATTGTCTTTCTTCGCAACGCCTTCTCGTCCCTTCCTTCGGAAGATTCGTGCATACGACCTCTCACTTTCTAACGCCAACTTTCCATCTACCAGCATCTACATCTACCTCATGTCTACATCTGCTTCAATGTGTCTACTTTCATCCTCCACTTCCTTTTCCTCCATCCCCTCCATGCAACGGGTCGTCTTCGGTTGCCTCCCCTTCATGCACCTTGCAGCGTACGGCTTCGCAATCTGCAACGGCGATCCCTAAAACACGACGCTTGCTCAACACCACCCTCGCCTTCTCGCTCTTTGTACCTCTTCCTTTTCACATATTCGTAATTTATTCTACCCTGACTTCCTCTACTCAAAAGCTTTAATATTCTCTTTCCGTTCCTTCCTTCATTCCACGTTTCCTCTTTCTCCCCTATCCTCCACCTTTCTCCCTTTTCTCCTGTTCCTCTCTCTACAAACTTTTAGCTCTTTCCCGACATTCAACTTGAAAACTGCACTCGCTCCTCAAGCCGCTGCTCCTTATTATGCAAATACAACGAAGCGAATGCCAATAAAATGAGCCAACTTGTGGAGAAGCATTTAATAAAACCTTCACTTATCAGGGAGGAGCGCCAGACCCGCGAGACGGCAAAAGGGAGAAATGGAAGGCGGGGACTCCGCCCACGATGCCTACATGGCCACTTGGTCACACGCTCGGCGCTTACGCTCTGACACACGTGCGTAGACACATGTGTTTACACATGCGTTTCCTTACGCGTTTCCACACGCAGGTACGTAAGTATGTATGCGCGCGCGCTAGCTTACTCATTCACATTTTACTTACGTACATGAGCAAACCATCTTTCCCACGGCCACGCATGTACGCAAGCAAGCAAGTGTACATCCACATACACGCGCGCGCGCGCGTAATGACCACGACCTCAACGCTCAAACAACTCTCCCCTTCCCACCACCCCCACCCCCACCCCTACACCTACCCCAACCCCAGTCCGGCCCACCCACCCCCTCGCCTGCCTCTACTCCCAGCGGCGGCGCGAGATCGTCAGAGCAGAAATTCCCACAGGATCAAGACAGCGCCTCGAGCCTTGTTGGCCCGCACTCTTTACCGCCGAAGGGCGCCCGGGCCAGCAAAATTCCCTTCAGGAAGCCCGCGCCGAGCGCAAAAATGCCCTCCGAGTGTCACATGTGCGGCGACCGTTGGGAGATGACGCCGGGGGAGGGGGTGGGGGAGAGGGGAGGGTGATGGACGACCTCCACGCAGCCTCCCACCCATCCCATGCCTCCTCCCTCCCTCCCCTTCTACATTCATTCATTCCAGAGCGGCGTCCTATCCGCCACGGGGTGGGGTGGGGGGTGAGGGTGGGGTGGGGGTGGAGGGGAAAGGGAAGGGGAGCGGAGGAGAGTGGAAGAGGGAAGGGGGTGGGCGAGCAGAGGCCAGATGGTGTGTGGATAGCGCAAGAAGGAAAGAAATAAAAGAGAGATAGAGAACTGAGACTCAGGTGGGAGGGGGAGGGGGAGGTGGAAGGGCAGTGTCCGGTTACACCATACATGGAAAAATTATCTCGGCTATGGAGACCTACAAGGCCTTATAACCCCTGATGCTTGGTATTCATCCCTCCCCCTCCCCCTCATCTCCCCTACCAATTCTACCTTTTCGTTGCCTCTTCTTCCTCCTCTCTCTTCCTTTCACCTCCTCTTTAATCTGATCCTTGTCACCAAACTTTTTTTTTCTCCCTCACCTCTTTTCTTCCTTTAGTCTTCCTCCCCTCTCCCTCTCCTTCTCCCCCCACAAACTGCAAAAAACAAGCATCTAAACTTTATTATTTGTCCAAACTTGCTTTTTCCCCGTTGATTTCTTTTTGTTCATTTGTAAAAGCCTGACCTTGACCGGCACAAAAAACGCACTCCATCACACGATTAATCTTAAGTGATTTCAAAAACAAAACGATCATATGATTGGAAGAAAAAAATGACAAGCACTCAGCATTATTTATTTTTTTGTTGTTGTCTGACGAAATTTCTGGTCGTGTTTATTTTCCATTGATCTTTCTTTCTTTCTTCTTTTTCTCATTCTTTCTGATTCTGATTTTTTTTCTTCTAGTCTCGGAGCGGGCCCTGTGGCATAACCCCCCCCCCCCCCCCCTTTAGATAACCAGGGTACGCACGTGTCGCCCCGATGTGTTATCCCGACTGTATAGCAAGACTGATAGATACCTACAGGAGTAACGAACTGCG
>NW_028234408.1:23993137-23998137 GCF_977035675.1 Penaeus japonicus
AAGCGGGCAAGAGGAAGAGAAATAGGAATAGGAAGAGAAGAAATCACTATCACGACAGAGAGGATGGGGTGAGGGGGAAAGAGGGGATGAAGGTGAGACAGTGAGGTGTGATGAGTTGTGTTCTAGACTGACGTGGGCGTTGGGATAGAGCAATGAGCAATTAGGCGTGATAATCAAACCTAAAGACATAGTTGCAATGACACACATTCCCATGGCTTGATAGGAGCCACAAAATGTTAGAACAAGAATACATTCGGTGCACGTATGCTATGCACATTTTCAAAATCACAAAATTCCAAGTCAGGTAAGGTCACGGCTTGCGAATAGTGATCTCATTAAGAGTCACCTGGACATGCCAACACAAAGTTTAATGTTTATTAATGTAACTGAAGAATGTAAAGAACGCTTTCTTGATTTTGCAATATCCAGGGTCACTTGTATTCTGCATTTACAACATAGTTTCGTTTTGATCTGCCATCACACAGATGTCGAATCTCTGATTTTTTTTCCAACAAAAAACCCTAGCCAAGAGGCATATCCACCTAAATTTTAAATCTATATCTATTTCTTTCAGTCATACATATAACACAAATTCTATAGCCAGCGAAATAAAGAAAACACGCCGTTACATTGCGAACTCGAAGTCAATCGTGGATAGCGAAACGCGCTCCCCTCACAAGACCACCACGACGCGCGGCAACTCACACCTTTCCGCGCAACACATCCAACCTCCACGGTATCCCGCGGGTAACTGAGGCTCAGAACTCAGAAGGGCTCGTGCCTGCTGACCCGCTCTGCCCCTTCCCTCCCTCCCTCCTCTTCGCCCCTCCCCCATCCACTGCCATGCGCTACCTGATGCCATGCGCTCCGAATTGAGCTCGATCATCTATTGTCATATTCACGTGTATGTCGGCCGGTAGCCAGACAGCAATGGTCGGTGCGCGTCGGTGAATAAATCGGGTTAGGAGACAGGGACATTCTCGACGCGCCTTGACAATGGAACAATGGCACTGTGTAAAAAAAAAGGCTGGTCATCGAAACATCAGGAACACTTAATAAACCGCTGACTATGCAGAACGGTGCCTGTCAAGCATTCATGATTTGTGCACTCGGGCATGCGCACATAAGGTAAACACTGCAACCTGCATGAATATGCATCGGTGAGATTAACAAAGAAATTGACCACACACACATACATATATATCCAAATACACATACACATATATGAACCAATGAGAGGAGAGAGAAAGAGAGAGAAATAGAGAAATAGAGAAAGAGAGAGAGAGAGAGAGAGAGAGAGAGAGAGAGAGAGAGAGAGAGAGAGAGAGAGAGAGAGAGAGAGAGAGAGAGAGAGAGAGAGAGAGAGAGAGAGAGAGAGAGAGAGAGAGAGAGAGGAGAAACACATCAAATTTCAGTCGCACCAACCAAAAGATGTACCACACAAAATGTCAACCATTCCCTTTCAACAAAACTTTCTCTTTGCTGAAAAAAGTCTGCCCTTCGTCATATTTTTTTTCTCTTCAATTATAGGAAAGGTGAGAGATAAATTAACAGTCTTAGATTAAGATCTAACCAAATGGTGCATCATCATTCTTTTCATAAGCCGACGGAGGACACATGTTACAAAAGACAAGATCGAAAATTGAACCTAAAGAAAAAAAATAAATAAATGAATAAATCAGAAAATATATCAATAAAAATAAATCAGAAAATATATCAATAAAAATAAATAAGAAAAAATATCAATGAAAATAAATAAGAAAATATATCAATAAAAATGAATAAGAAAATATTTCCATAAAAATAAATAAGAAAATATTTCACTAAAAATAAGTAAATAAACAAACACATACATGTCTGACAATGACACGTGTCCCCGCCCCCCCTTACGACGTATCATGAGCTGACACATGCACCCTTGCGTCCTGTTCGTCAGCCCGAATGGCCAGACTGTCAGCCGAGATATTAGAATTTGTGAGGCTGACATTGCAACGTTGACCGGCTTATATTAGCAAGTCAATTTCGTTCGAGAGATGGCGAGAAGAAAAACAATTCTGCCAGGGGCAAGGGGGCTCATTCTGCTGTCTCCCTCTGTCCTTTTGTTTGTTTGTTTGTTTGTTTGTTTGTTAGTGAGGAACAACGATGTCCGCTTTCTATTCATTCAGCTTCCATTCATCACTCTGCCTGTCTTTGTCTCTGTTTTTTTTTTTCTCTTTTCTTTTCTCACTTCCTCTCGTTCTTCTCTTAACACCGGCATCTCCCTACCTCTACCCTCCTCCACCCTGCCACATCCACTCTCTTTTCACATCACCACTCCCACTCCCTCTCCCTCTCCCTCTCCCTCTCCAATTTACATTACATATCTCCTTCATCCCCGCCTTTCCCTCCCACTCTCACTCCCACGCCCTCTCACATTCCCACTCTCACATTCCCTCTCTCACATTCCCTCTCCCTCTCCAATTCACACTCCTTCACCCCCTATCTCCCTCTGCCCTCTCTCCTTCTCCCTTCTTACACACGCGTAAATGCCGCACTTTCGCTCCCCCCCTGCGCCGTTAAGCTACCCGAGGCCCCCCCAGCGAGTGCCAGATCCGACCTCTGACCCCTGCGGTCAGCCTCGTGGCTGGCGTCGCATATAACGGTCATCTACCGGCACCTCGACTAACCCTTGGCATTTCAATATTCTCAGAAACAAAATAAATAAATAAGCAATAACAAATATCAATCTGAGCAAAATATCAACCTCACAGATGATTTAACATCTAATCATTGTCCCTTTGTCCCTTAGTAAAGGAAGATTACACTTAAAACAGATGGATAATATACGTATACGTATACGCATATGTATACGTATACGTATATCTATATATATATATATATATATATATATATATATATATATATATATATATAAACACACATATACACATATACATCGCTTAACTCAACACAAGATCATCCTAGGTAACCCAGCAGCGCATTACTCCTATAAACAAACCCAAGCCAAGCACACACACAACACGTAACCTTAACCCGAGCGGGAAGTAGGTCTATCCCTCGGACCTCACTTCCCTCGAGGCCGCGACACATAAACGTTCCCTTATCACGCAGTATGTCCAATGGCATCTCCTCATGCAAGCGCTTATCTTTATTCTTAGTGTTGGTCTATGCTATTTGTTTTCATTCTTGCAATCCGTTGTCTATTTACCGAACTCTCTCTCTTTCTCTGTCAGTTTTCTTGTAGTTTCGTATGCATATTTTTTTCTCTGAAGGTAACCGGTCATTTACCCATCTCTTCCTTGGCATATTGTTTTGTTGAACTCTTTCCGAAACGTACACATATGCACGCACGGAAGAAATAGGCAACAGGCAACAGACACATACACGCACCCTCCCCCACACACATATACACACACAATAAAAAGAAAAAAAAATGGCTGATACCTAATCGTGCAGAGGCCAGGTGCCCTTTCCCCTTACCAGGCACTCAACCCCCCACCCCTCTTGGCACCCCTATCATCCGCTCCCCCAACTCACATCTGGCTCTTTTCCGCACACGCACACACGCGCACACAGGCACTCTCTCGAAACATATGCTCATATAAACCAATAAACTTACGCGTACACACAGGCGTAAAAACATGCACCCAGAATCAACTTCAAGAGTCAAAGTCTCTGAATACTGGCACCCTTCGACGCATCTCCTGGCACCCACATCCTCGATTTCCTTCGCATCTTTAATATCCAACCCTTCTATTCTACGCGTCCACCAATAAAACCCGCGTTCACTAATCCTATCTGTACTTACCTACCCACTTCCCTTTCGCACTGCACCCGATCCCTCCCTCCACCTACTTCCACCCAACCCCTCCCCCAGCCCCCTCACCCACCGATCTTGTCCTTGGCGGGACTTCGGACTGACACAGACTGAGGCTTCCTCCGTCCTCTTTACAGTTAAAGGCAATAAACAGTTTCTTCGCAAAAGAGAGATCGTCCACACTTTACGATCTTCGGGAGCTTCTCGAGTTGCGAGGGCTGGGGGCTTGGGGGCCTGGGAGAGTGAGTATTGTGATATTATGCGGAATATTATGCGTAGGCGGAGGTCTTATTTGGAGTTCTTTATGGAGGAGGAGTATTATTATTATTATTATTAATTACTATTATGTTATTTTATGTATTAGTATTATTATTTTATTCTTATTATCCTTTCCTTATCAATTCTCATTCTCCTTCTTTCTCACTTATCCTTTATCCTTTCTCCTTATTATCCTTCTTCTTTCTTTCTTTTCTCTTCTTTTCTTCTTCTCCTCTCTTCTCCTTCTCCTTCTCCCTTCCTCCTTCTCATTTTCCTTTCTTCTCTTTCTCCTTCTCCTTTCTTCTCCTTCCTCTCCCCACCCCTCCCCACCACCACCGCCCACCATTCACCCACCACCACACCCACTTCACCCAACAACCCAAACCAAATTTATCCCACCCCACAACCCACCACCACCTCCCATCAACAAACAACAAAACAACCCCACCACTCCCCCCCCCCCCATCCTATATTTAACACCAACAAAACCATCCTGCACATACTATAAGTAGAGTTACCAAGTGCACCGAAAGGCAGACCCACCAGAAGAAGGAGAAGGAGAAGGAGAAGGAGGAGAAGGAGAAGGAGAAGGAGAAGGAGAAGGAGAAGAAGGAGAAGGAGAAGGAGAAGGAGAAAGAGAAGGAGGAGAAGGAGAAGAAGGAAGAGGAAGCAGAAGAGGAGGCGGAGGAGGGGGCGGAAAAATAGGTGGAAGAGGAGTTGGAAGAGGAATGTTAAAAAAAAGAGGTGGAGGCAGAAGAAGAGGTGGGGGTTGGAAGTGGGGGTGAGAAACGGGTGGAGGAGAGGAAGGGAGGAGAGAAGCGGGGAGTAAAAAAAGAAAAGACTTAAACACACAGGAAAGAGAGGGGAGAGGGGAAGATGGAAAGAGGGGAAAGGAGTGTAGATAGATAAACAAAGAGGGGGAGGA
>NW_028234408.1:24008137-24010637 GCF_977035675.1 Penaeus japonicus
TTTATTCTCTTGCTTCTTTCCCTCCCCTCTTGCTCTTCTTCTTTATTCTCTTGCCTCTTTCCCTCCCCTCTTGCTCTTCTTTATTCTCTTTCCTCTTTCCCTCCCCTCTTGCTCTTCTTCTTTATTCCTTTGCCTCTTTCCCTCCCCTCTTGCTCTTCTTCTTTATTCTCTTTCCTCTTTCCCTCCCCTCTTGCTGCTCTTCTTTATTCCTTTGCCTCTTTCCCTCCCCCCTCTTCCCCCTCTCGATTCAGCGTCCCGGGCTTTCCCTCGGCCACTGCTAGCAAGACCGTCGATAACGCTAATCTCCCTCGTTATCGCCGAGATTTATGCCTCGCACTTTTCTACGCATCGACGCCAACTACGCAGCTGTGCATCGGACTCGGGGAACGAAGGAAAATATTTTATGAGGGTCCGGATTACGGCAATGAGGTGCTATCTGCGCTTTACGATGTAATGATACATCAACTCGACAATGGGGATGAAGACTTACTTATGTTACGTGTCTGTAAGGGTGATAGCGTTTATGAAGTATACATATAATTTCGTATATATATATATATATATATATATATATATATTATATTATATATATATATATATATATATATTATAAATAATGTATACATATATATAAATCGTATATTATATATATATATATATATATATATATATATATATATATATAAATGTATTCATATATATACAAATGTATTCATATATATATATATATATATATATATATATATATATATATATATATATATATATATATATATATATAAAAATGTATACATATATATACAAATGTATTCATATATATATATATATATATATATATATATAAATATATATATATATATATATAAATGTATACATATATATACAAATGTATACATACATACATATATATATATATATATAAATGTATACATATATATATATACATATATACATATATACATACATATACACCGACAGATAGATAGATGGAGAGATAGATGGATAGATAGACAAACAAATAGATATAAGAACAAGGCGACAATCATCAGAATTCACGAGAAGAAAC
The DNA here is from genome assembly GCF_977035675.1 of Penaeus japonicus. Classification (NCBI taxonomy): domain Eukaryota; kingdom Metazoa; phylum Arthropoda; class Malacostraca; order Decapoda; family Penaeidae; genus Penaeus; species Penaeus japonicus. The sequence goes on from NW_028234408.1 coordinate 24,009,204, forward strand.
TAAAACACGCACCCAGTAGCTACTGATCCCAACAGCCATATAAGAACATAACACCATTCCTGTTACATAACCCGAGTTCATATTTCATTCCCCTTAGCCTACCATTTGCAGCGATTAAGTCTTCAAAAAAAAAAGAAAAAAAGAAAAGAGAAACTTTCCCTCATTCATCAGAGCCACACCACAGCCCGCACACACCCCTACTTACACCCTTTACATACACGGAAGATTAAGGAGTCGACAGCTAAGGATCACAGTGGAGGCAACTGGTCACCCATCACCGGTGAAAACAGCGCCAGCCACGGCGTGAAACCGGACCTATACCCGTTAACAATGCCCGTAAGTCGGTTTCAAAATCTCTGTACCCAAGTCGACGATTAATTAAAAGAGGTAGATAGACATGTCGATAATTATATTAAGATAGATAGATAGAGAGAGAGAGAGAAATAGAGAGTTTGATGGATATATAAGGAGAGATATACATACATACATACATACACAAAAACGGTGCACTATTTTGCGAACAAAACTCTACGGTCAGATCTCGCGAGCATTCACAGAATTGCAAATATGGCAAGCGATTTCATGTCAAATTCAAATCTGTTGAATATATAATCATTAGAGAATTGCTGTTTGCTGGATAGTAGTTATGATATTTGCCAATGGTTCTAAATGAATGCAGGTAGATAGATATCTCTCATGGTCCCTCCACTACTTCACCCCCCCCCTTCCTACGACAACCACACCCAGCTCTTTCTATCAATGAAACCTCCAAATAAGGCACCGGGAACACCTGTTGCTCAGAACAAAGAAAACGGGAAGAAATTGAGATTGACGTGCCAATGGGTGACAAGTGACACAGCTCCTTATTAATCATATTTTGTTCAATTGTACTTGTGTATGTGTGTGCGTGTATATGTGTGTATGTGTGTGCGTGTATATGTGTGTGTGTGTGTGTGTGTGTGTGTGTGTGTGTGTGTGTGTGTGTGTGTGTGTGTGTGTGTGTGTGTGTGTGTGTGTGTGTGTGTGTGTGTGTATACATATTATATATATATATATACATATATATATATATATATATATATATATACATATATATATATACATATATATATATATATATATATATATATATATATATATATATATGTATACACACACACACACACACACACACACAGACATTAAACATTGATAGTTTCTAGATTTTCTTTAACATTTCTTTCAAGAAAATTAACAGATGGTGGTGCATAACAATACACCTTTACTCTAGAAGGAAATACCAATAAACAGCAGCATTCTGATCTTAATAAGAAAACTATAAATAAAGTCTTGAAACGCGTGGTAAACAGCAAAAAAATATTCAATGTAACTATATATAGAAAGTGCACACCTGCGGATTTTCCAGTCATACTAATAAAAAAACTTGTCTTGCCT
>NW_028234408.1:24023137-24043137 GCF_977035675.1 Penaeus japonicus
AAAAGTTAATACACGCGGAAAAATCAATCTTCCTTAATCTTCTTGTCATTGCAGCTGGCACCAAAATTAAAGAAAGGAAAACAAACAAACGCAATTAACCCAAAATGACCAGACTTTCCCTCCTTGCGGTCTGCAGTCGTGTGGTCCGAAGCAATAAGGGGCCCAAATCACGGGCGCTTCTGACCGCACGCGCGTCCTCTCAATCTGCACGCACCTCTCCTTATCACAGGGCATCAGCAACCCGGTTACACGGCACGACGTGTGCAGCAACGGCAGTCTTGAGTCTATTCTTTTTTTTTACTTCTTAATATCATCTGAGCCAAGGTTTCACAATCAATCCGATAGTATTGGAGAAGAATAGTTTGTAATTAGGGGTAGTCAGTACAAAAAGTAAAATGAAGCCTAAATGGAAGTGTTTTAAACTACAATGAGTAATGGGAATATGAGTGAAAAGTAAATATCAAGCTAATTTGTAAGTGATTGTAAGTATAAATAATTTAAGCAAAAATAATTGTAACTTGATTGTGAGTTTGTAAGTGATTGCGACGAGCGGCCGACTGCTCCGGGGAAGCACTATACTCGCGAGTCGGGACGAAGGAGGACCTCAAACCTCGAAGCATTTCCCATGACCAATAAGTTACGGCTTTCACCAACGCGTCGCCAGGATAAGGCGCTAAGGCGCTACACAGATTCCGGAGGAGGAGGGGGAGGAGGGGGAGGAGGGGGAGGAGGGGGAGGAGGGGGAGGAGGGGGAGGAGGAGGAGAAGGGGGAGGAGGGGGAGGAGGAGGAGGAGGAGGAGGAGGAGGAGAAGGAAAAGAAGGAGGAGGAGGAGGAGGAGGAGGAGGAGGAGGAGGAGGAGGAAGAACGGAAAAAAGACAAGAAAAAATGGGGGGGGGACGGGTGAATAATGGAGGGGGGATACCATGCCTTTCCAGTGACCGCCAGATACTGTGACGCCAAACATTGCTCTTGCAACGGTACGACAAAGGTGAGCAATGTGCACCTGTGTTACATACTTGTCTGTCTTCTGCCCTGATTTTTATCTCTCTCTTCACTTTTCGGTTCTCGTTTCTAGATTTTTGGCTCTCCCTTCCCCATTTTTTCTGTCTGTCTTTCATCCACCCTTCAGATTATTCCAGTCTCCTGTCTTTACTTCTCTAATTCTTCTATGCAGACTCTTATTCTTCTCATTTTCTCCCTCTCTCTCTTCTTTTCTCCCCCCCCCTCTCTCTATTCACATACCCCCCTTGTAGTTCCTTATCATTCTTGTTTCATTTGCTTTCTTCTACCATTTCGTCTCCCCATTGCTACTTATTTCCGTTCTCTCACCCGTATTTCTTTCATCCACTCTCTCCTCTCCTACCAAAACGTTAGTTAAACGCCCTAGACCCAACAACAGACCTTAACCCAGCAACCAAATCCTACCAGCCACTGCCAAAACAACCAAACAAGCCATCGTGACTTCGCTCTCGTTCTACCCGCATGGACGAGAAGCACTCACTTGAGCACGAACGAGAGCCATTCACCTAAGCACGAACCAACCAGAGAGCGAGACAACAGCGCCGTCAACCAACCCCGGAAGGTTGTACCGGTAGACAAACAACCCTGCAATTACACACAGTATATTAGGTTCGTGAGTCTGCCGGTGGGGTCCGACAGCGCTTGGACCCGTTTTCTATGATGACCGCGGCGAAGGTGAAGGGGTAACTGATGTGTGTGTATATATGGTGACTTCAATGATCTTGGTCACTCAGAAATTCATTGTGTTATTTTGGGTGATGTACTCATGGAGACTGCATATATGGACGTATATATTATATTATACTATACATTTATACATATACATATAGATAGATGTGTATGTGTGCATGTGAACGTGCGTGTATTTTTGCGTGTCAAATTGCATCACTGTAAATCAAACCACTCTATATTCTTACCTAAGAATCTATCCATACAAACACACATACGCATATAGTATACCTAATGGCTGTAAAAACATAGGGTCTGTAACGCCGAAATCCCCCCCCCCCAGTCTCCCTACCTCCCGCCCTTCCTTCCGGCCGCCAAGGGCAGCGACGCATCTCGGGCCATTGTGCAGGTTCCGTGATGGTCCTGCCAGCCTTCGTTCCCGGCAGCCCCTATGATTAACGTTCGGAGGCGCCCACTGTCAACCCACGGAAAGAAGGAGGCTATTTATTAGGGAATCGACACTCCTTTTCCGGTCTTCTAGAGCAGTGGTTCTCAACCTAGGGGTCGCGACCCCTCGGGGGGTCGCGAGATGCTTTTGGGGGGTCGCGAGATGATGTTAAAAAAAAAAAATAGTATTATGGTCGACTTTTGTTTTAAGGCTGTCAAAATAATTCTGCTCATAAATTTCAAACAAATAATAAACTGAATGGCATGTACTGTGTGTGTGTGTGTGTGTGTGTGTGTGTGTGTCAGAAGCACTTCGGGGGAAGGCGGGGGTCACGAGTGTGAGGCCGTCAGGCCTCCCTTCTCTGCCTTTCCTGCCCCCCCCCCCCTTTTTTTTTTTTCTCACTCACTCACTCCTTTTCTCCTCCTCCCTTCCTTTCTCTCACTCACTCACTCCTTTTCTCCTCCTCCCTTCCTTTCTCTCACTCACTCACTCCTTTTCTCCTCCTCCCTTCCTTTCTCTCACTCACTCACTCCTTTTCTCCTCCTCCCTTCCTTTCTCTCACTCACTCACTCCTTTTCTCCTCCTCCCTTCCTTTCTCTCACTCACTCACTCCTTTTCTCCTCCTCCCTTCCTTTCTCTCACTCACTCACTCCCTTTCTCCTCCTCCCTTCCTTTCTCTCACTCACTCACTCCCTTTCTCCTCCTCCCTTCCTTTCTCTCACTCACTCACTCCCTTTCTCCTCCTCCCTTCCTTTCTCTCACTCACTCACTCCCTTTCTCCTCCTCCCTACCTTTCTCTCACTCACTCACTCCTTTTCTCCTCCTCCCTTCCTTTCTCTCACTCACTCACTCCTTTTCTCCTCCTCCCTTCCTTTCTCTCACTCACTCACTCCTTTTCTCCTCCTCCCTTCCTTTCTCTCACTCACTCACTCCTTTTCTCCTTCTCCCTTCCTTTCTCTCACTCACTCACTCCCTTTCTCCTCCTCCCTTCCTTTCACTCACTCACTCCCTTTCTCCTCCTCCCTTCCTTTCTCTCACTCACTCCCTTTCTCCTGTTGGCCTTTATTTCCCTAATTTCTGTTTCTCCCTCCTACACTACTATACTGTCTCCTGATTCTTCTCCATGCTTTTTCCTTTGTTACCATCTCTTATTTCTCCTGTTTTATCCAATCTGATATGTTCCCTTGACTATACTCTCCCCTCCTCCCTCTCCTCTTTTTTTTTATGTTTACTTTCTGATCTTTTTTTGCTTTGCCCTTAATCTTGTATATCCTTTCCCTCAAACTTTTTCTGTCCTCATCTCTGCTATTTTCTCATTCCTATCAATCTTGCAGTCCTATTGTTTGCTAATTTCTTTCATGTTCCAACTTCTCCCTTATCCTAGCCTAGGTTAGCCTAGCATAGTTCTTTGTTTCTTGCCTTTTCGCTTCACCCTTATTCCTACCTTCTTTACTATTCTGTTATCTTATTCTCTTCTTTATATACTTCTTACTTCGTAATATATTTTACTCTATATCCTTTGTTTCTTTTTTTTCTACCTCCTAGCCTCCATGCCTATCTTACTTGTATGCTTATTTTTTCTGCCCTCATTTATCACATTTATCTTTCTCACTTCCCTTCCCCTTATCCTAAAACCTTGTATCCATTCCTATGACCCTATTCCAACCCTTTTAGACCCTACATCCTGCCTTTTCCTTGGCCACAACGAATCTGTATGATCCCGGAGAAATCCCAGCACACGGATCGCCCGAAGCTCCCTTATTTCTTTTATTTATTATATGCCTTTTATTATTGTATATTCACTCCACTGTATGATCTGGTCATGATACTTATATGTATTGTCAAATTAAATCATGTAGAACTAGGGAATGAGAACTTTGTTTACTTTTATTTGTCGGGACTTTTAGAGAACCCTTGCCATTCCAAATGACCGCTTTTTTTTACGTTGTATTGTTAAATTATTGCTAAACCTCATTCAACAAGCAAATGTATACATGCTTAGACAATATGTTTATGTCATATGTTTACGTCATTTTATATTCCTAGTATCATGTTTTACCACTGGCTTTTATTTTCTAAGATTTACGTAAATTTATAAATATATTTGACAGACTTAAAACCCTGAATTTAATGATTTGATCTGTTTTATATTTGTTTTATGATTATTATTTTTAAACAATGTATTCATGAATGTTTATTTGATTTAGGAGAACCATTTGTGTTTTATTTTAGCGATATTCTTTTTTATACCGAAATGTTTTGTAAGTGTTTGTTTGTTTGTTCTTTCCTCTTTTATCTTACTTTATTTGAATTTTTTATAATGGACTTTAGCCCTGTACACCCCTTTTATGAACTTGTTTATCAAATTTTAGTAAGAATTTCTTATAATTATTTGTTTTAAAAATATTTACATTTTGTTTGTTCGGCCACCGCCTATATAAGACGCCGTTTCGGTTGGAATAAATGAGTGTTAAGACGAACGTGTGTTTTGGTGTTGCTCCCCCTGGATCTTACAGTGACGACGACAACGCTGCAGAGAAAAGGTTGTATCTGACCCGATTCTTGCCTATTGATAGGGAAAAGCTGGGTATTCCAGACACGAGATACATATATATATATATTTACCAAAGAAAAGCGTTTAAACCACAGCCTCATAGGGACCCTCGTTCTTCATTTAAAGGCTTGAAGGGCTTGATGATTATTTTTTTTGTTTGTTTTGTTTTATGGAGTAAACAGGGCCCCTCTATCCCTGGCCCTTATTTCTTATCCCGCCTCACGGGGCATTTCTTTTAAGAACTCCTACCCACGGATACCCTTACAAGTACTTACATCTTTGGTGGCAGCGGTGAAGATTTCTATGAGGAATTTATGAGTATCACTCTTTAGTGGTTTAGATGCTTTCCCAGCTCAGTTTATATTTGTTAGTCTAGCTTAAAGAGCCACTTATACATGTTTTATGCGTTTTATGTGTTTACATGTCTATGTCTACAGGTGCTTGTAGTTAGATACATGAGCGTGGTCCTCTTTTTCTTTTACAGTGATGATGAATGATGTTTATTGTGCTAATGCCCGCTCACAGCTAGATTTCTTTTATGGCTCTGTTTAGGGTTAGGAACATTGTATATGTGGTAATCAATATTTTTCTGTTCCGTCATGCACTCCAGTAAACCTGCTATTTCTATTTTGCATAGTAGCAAATGACCCGACCTTTGATGTGTCCATAAGACATTGCTTTTGTTGTGGGGCATGTTCAATTTTGTACTTTAGTCATACGTCAGTTTTTGCAGTAGCTCTTCATTTTTCTTCGAGTGATTTTCGATATCCTTATTAAGATGTGTTTGTGAAATGCTGTTTTATTTTTGTTTATCGTCTTCCTCATTTGGATTCTATTTTATGTTTCCCCTGTTTTACTTGTGATTCACTCGTTTAGCATCTGATCTTATTTGTCGCTTTCCTCATTTAGATTCTATTTTACGTTTCCCCTGTTTTACTTGTGATTCACTCGTTTAGATTCTCATTTAGAATCGATCTCTTTTTTTTTCCGTTTTACTTGCGATTTACTCTTTTAGAAGAATTTCCTCATTTAGTTCACTGTTTTTATTCAGATGGGTTTTTAAGTTAAGTAACTTGCCTTTCGTCTGTCGTGGCCATGATTTTGGCTGCACCAGCACTTAAATAAATGTACTCCATGCATGGCTGTTAAAAAGTAACGGGAATTTCATGAGTTATTTGTGGTTATCTGCTATTGAGTTAACAAAATGAACCCTGTGCAGGTGCAATGAACGTCCCTTGTCAATGCCCATGATATGTAAAATAACTGATTCTGTGTCACTTACCTGTGAGCACTGCTGATTCCTATTCTTCTGTATCAATTAATGCAGAGTTGCTCTACACGCACACACACACACACACGTACACTGCCCACTCGCACACACACACACACACACGTACACTGCCCACTCGCACACACACACACACACGTACACTGCCCACTCGCACACACACACACGTACACTGCCCACTCGCACACACACACACACACACACACACGTACACTGCCCACTCGCACACACACACACACACACACACACACCCCCCCCACACACACACACACACACACACACACACACGCGTACACTGCCCACTCACACACACACACACACACGCGTACACTGCCCACTCACTCACACACACACACACACGCGTACACTGCCCACTCACACACACACACACACGCGTACACTGCCCACTCACACACACACACACACACGCGTACACTGCCCACTCACACACACACACACACACACACACACACACACACACACACACGTACACTGCCCACTCACACACACACACACACACACACACACACACGTACACTGCCCACTCACACACACACACACACACACACGTACACTGCCCACTCGCACACACACACTCACACGTACACTGCCCACTCGCACACACATACATGTACACTGCCCACTCGCACACACACACACACACGTACACGTACACTGCCCACTCGCGCACGCGCACGCGCACACACACACACACACACGCGCGCGCGTACAAGTACGCTGCCGCATGCATTAATTAATTCTGCCTCGGTTGACTTAATCATATACTGTAATAAGTACCCTAAAAGATGGTGTCAGGCACCCGGTCTAAGAAACAAAAGGAAACGTCGTCTCAGTCACTTAGCCAGCCTACTTCCCCTGTAGCCCAGTCGCGATCATCTTTAGGGACTTTGCCAGTCGTGGTTGGAGGCTCTAACCCAGAGGTGACACAAGCAGTCCGAGTGATGGAGGCCGAAATCACTGTTATGGAGCAATTGTGTGACAGAGTGGACAGTCTCATTGCAAAGAGGATGGACCAAATTCAAAAACATGCTGAGAGCTTTTTGCAAAGGACAGCAGAAGAGCTTAACCGGAAAATGGGGGAACTAGATCAGAGGCATAGGAGTGAGGACCGGCAGCTAGGTGCAACTAGTAATGTTGTAGCACACACAGATGATAGCAACAGTGGGCAAACCGATATCAGGGAGAGTGGGCGGCCGGGAAGACCTGTGCCCAACGTACCGGAGGCTAATAACCCGGAGGTGCCCGTAGTTGGTAGGAGTGATGGAGGCTTTCCTTCCACAGTGTATGAAAGGCCTACTAGCCACTCGCCTCCCCGTGAGGAAGCACTAACCAGCCTCCAAAGACGGCTAGTGGAACTAGAGGCGGAACTGCAAGGAGAGAGGAGCCGGCGCAGGCGTGCTGAGCAGCAACTCGGTAATCCTAGCCTGTCCTCAGTTGGGATGTTACCTCGGGACGCTATTGAGCCCACATTGCCCTCAAGAGGACCACGTCCTCTTGGCTTCCCAAGCAATGAATCGGAAGCACGGTCACCTCTAGCAGCAGCCACTGAACAGAGGCTTTCATATATAATGACTCGGGAGACCGTTCCTCATTTTAAGGGTGAAGCACCTGCTTCTGAGCCCCTGAAAAAGAATCAGGAGATAGAATCCTGGATTCGAGCAATTGAGAACATCGTCAGGCCATCGTCTAGTGAATCATATATTAGGTCAGCCCGCGCAAATTGTAGAGGAAGGGCTGAGGCTATAATAAACTCAGAGTGCTTTGACCACTTTGACGACTGGAACATCTTTAAGCGAGAGCTCAGACGTAAGTTCAGGGGCACTTATTCAGCTGCCGACTTCTTCAAGGTCCTCTATGACCAAACCATGGGAGATGCCCAGGCCCCAATGGACTACTATTTACAGATCGAGGGGTCTGTGTATCAAGGGTGCCGTGACCATCGAGAGGCAATAGGGGAGCCTTCAGAGCTAATAAGGCGAGTTTTTCTTTCGGGCATTCCCTTCTGGATGAGGGACTTTTTAGCTCTGAAGGAGAATTGTACTACCATGCAATTAGCCGAGACAGCCCAAAGATTATGGAACAATCGCCATGGTATAAAACACGGAGCGTCCTCTTCTAATCACCGCCCTTCCTCTGGCACAGATGAATATTATCCACGACGACAATGCGAGGATTATGGGTATAGCCGAAGGAACCGGGCTGCCGTTCCTGTTGCCGTAATTGGAAGCCCACGTTCCCCACAAGTCAATGGAGGCACTTGGTGTGAATATCACAGGAGTCCAGGACATAATACCAGGGAATGTATAGCCCTTGGTAATACTCAAGGGGGCCAAACCTTGCAGCGTATAGTGTGCTACAGATGCCGACGGGAGGGACACCTGGCTAGGGATTGTTCCTTTCTCCCAGGCCAGGGCGGCCGAGTCCCAAGCCCCTCTGGCAACAGGAACAGTAGGGACACTAGTCATGACCATCGGAACGCAAACCCCTCCCGCTCAGACATCAACATCACTGAGTGCACAAGGGAAGCCAGGACGACCTCTCGTGGCACTCAGTATTAACGGCCATACCCTCATGTGTTTTTTGGATACTGGGAGTGAGGCCACACTCATCAAGCCCTCCTCCCTACATCGCATAGACCCTGATAAAAACCTTGACTACCACGAAAGTCAAAGGATGATACAAGGTATCACAGGATCCCTTCGTCGCCCCCAGTACGAAGTGAACCTTCCTTTTCAACTAGGTGCTGGTAATCTCCTCCATGGTACCATCATCACCGACCTCCCTTTTCCAGGCGATATTCTCCTAGGCATTGATATGTTGAGAAGAGTTGATTTCTCAATTTCAGCTGAAGCCGATTCCCCACATGGCTTGCTTACTCTAGGGGGCCGGAAGTTCTCGGTAATCTACACAAACGCCCCATCATTACATATCTCTGTATTAGATGCCTATGCCAAGTCACCTAAGTCCACCGCAGAGGTTGCAGTACATCTCCTTAAGAAAACTGAAATTCCACCTCATTCGGGTTGCTTTTTGGAGGCTCGTATAGCTAGAGCTGGACCAGCTGATGGAAATATAATGATAACTCCAGCCATCACACAGAAGCTCTCAATCCCTCACTTCATTACCAGCGCCCGTAATCGCATTTGTAGTGTTTGGGCCATTAATACTAGCCCGAGCCCTATCACTCTCAACCATGGGACACGGCTGGGCACCATATCAGAAGTGGAGGATATATATTCACAGTTGGATGATGATTTACTGAAGGATGCTGCTGCTGGGGAAGACATTGCCCTCATCAGACCAGGTTCTTTCAATAATCATGATACAATTAAGGTAGCTGTTGGGATGAGCAGACCCCCCACCAGCGAAGGACACGGAGTAGCTGTTGGGATGAGCAGACCCCCCACCAGCGAAGGACACGGAGTGGCTATTGGGATGAGCAGACCCCCCACTAGCGTTACGCCCAAAGATTGTGAATTGGAGGCGGAAGCGAGAGCTCCCAATGTCGCTGCTGCCAGATGTGGACAGAACTCTGTCAGACCAGGACATTGGACAGACATGACAGCGATGGATGAGGATGAACATGAGAACGATCATGAGGATGAGGATGAGTTTCTTTGGGATGACTATGGAATGGATACTGGCATTGGTGATGACTTTGATATCGAAGAAGCAGTGCTACCTCCTTCAGTAGCAATTGCCACTTGTATGGCTGCCGAAAATGTGGAAAAAGAAACGGTCCAACCAGACTTATTACATTTAAATGAGGCAGAGAGGGGAAAGGTCTCGGAAGTCATTGGTAAATACAGTGTACTTTTTAATGGTGGAGAGGATGCGGTTGGCCTGATACCGGGCATTAACCATCAAATAGACACTGGGGATGCAAAGCCTGTATGCACCCGACAGTGGAGGTTACCCCATTCTGCCCGGGAGACAATCCGGGAACAATGCAACAAGATGCTCCATGCTGGCGTAATCGAACCATCAACCAGTCCTTGGTTAAGCCCGGTGGTACTTGTGAAAAAGAAAGATGGGGGCATCAGGTTCTGCGTGGATTACAGGGCCTTGAATGCCGTCACAAAAGGGGACTCTTACCCCTTACCACGCATTGAAGAGTTATTAGACGAGCTAGGTCCAATGAGCATTTTCACTACCTTGGATGCTCGTGCCGCATATTGGGCTGTTGAAGTGGACCAATCTGACCGCCCTAAGACAGCCTTTTCGGATGGGTATCGGCTTTTTCAATTTGTTCGACTCCCATTTGGCCTGTCCACTGCCCCAACTACATTCCAGAGAACCATCAATGTAGTTCTCGCTGCTGTCTTAGGCAAACACACGTTGTGCTATCTAGATGATGTTATCATCTATTCCCGAAGTTTTGAACAGCACCTCATTGACCTGGATGAGACTCTGGGATTATTAAAGACAGCTGGACTTAAGCTCAATCTAGAAAAATGTAGTTTTGCAGCCACAACCATTAACTTCTTGGGCTTTACTATTTCACCTGAAGGAGTTTCACCAGACAAAGGGAAAGTATTGGCCATCTCAAAAACACCAGCTCCCCGCACTGTCCGGGAAGTCAGGCGCTTCCTTGGTGCAACTGGGTTTTTTAGGAAGCACATCCCTGGTTATGCTTCCATTGCTTCTCCTCTTCACATCTTGCTGAAGAAAGACCAGAAGTGGCATTGGGGTTCTGAGCAGCAGGCAGCCTTTGATGACTTGAAAGAACGGCTGGTGACTGCCCCTGTTTTATGCCAACCCGACTTTAATAGGGAGTTCGAACTCCATACAGATGCTTCGGGTATTGCAATTGGGGCTTGCCTGATGCAGCGTGATGCTGATCAAGCACCTCATGCCATCGCATATTATAGCCGCAAGTTGAGATCCTCTGAGAGCCGATATCCAACTATTGACCTGGAGGCTCTTGCAGTTGTGGAAGGCGTAAGAGTCTTTGACCCGTATTTGTATGGCAGAAGATTTCTAGTTTACACAGACCATAGGCCTCTGGTCCCTGTGTTCACCCGTAAGACAAAATCTCCGAGAATGACAAGATATGCACATGACCTATCTTTTTACGATTTCTCAATAAGGTATAAAGAGGGTCCAACGAACCACGTACCTGACATGCTATCTCGCCAGGTGGCCAGGCTGGTGATAGCCGACACATACCCAGATAATCTTGTAAGAGAACAAGGTAAGGATCCTCAGTTAACAGACTTACCACATTATCTAAAGGAGGGAAAAGTGCCTAAGAAGAAGCTGCCACTCTCTCTGGCAGAGTTCGAAATCAAAGACAACGTGCTCTACAGATTACGATACCTGCCTGATCGTATCTGTTACCAGCTGGTTGTTCCATCGAGCCTAAAGAACTCTGCATTGAAAGCTTCACACCTGCCTCCCTTAGCATCTCATCCAGGAGTCCACAGGACATTCGAAAATGCTCGCTCCATGTACTATTGGCCAAACATGCTAAAGGATGTGCAGGACTTCGTAGGAAATTGTCCAGTTTGTCAAGGGACTAGAGGTAGCCCTCAAAAGGTGGTAATGGCTGAAGCACCTTTGGCAGAATTTCCCTTGGAAAGAGTCTCGATGGATCTTATGGACTTTGGGCCATCTATTCCCATAAGATATTGTCTGTCCATACTGGACCAGCATTCCAGATTTCTCCAGTTAGTGCCTCTCCCCAAGGCAACTGCCCCAGCTGTTCATCATGCTTTCTTTGAAAGATGGGTAAGCCTCTTTGGGCCACCAAGGGTCATACAGACAGACAATGGCGTCCAATTTACGTGCCATTTGTTCAAAGAATTGACAAACATGTTGTATGCCACTAACCACTATACAATCCGTTACCATCCACAAGCAAACGGATTGGTGGAACGTACTAATCGGGTGGTAAAGTCTGCCTTGACTTCTCTCGTAAACAGGAATCCCCGTACATGGCATCGCTTTGTTCCAGAAGTGAGGCTTCAAATAAACTCTGCCATTCACCGGACAACAGGTGAACAGCCTCTGTACCTGTTGACAGGTCGACATGCCAACTTCCAAGTGGGGCTGACCAACCAAGCTGTGTTTATGGAGAATATAAACCTTCAGGAGAGGCTAAGGGAAGCTCGAAGCGCTGCCATTGATGCATCCAAAGAAGCGCGGCTAACCTATGGGAAATATTACAATCGGGGCAAGAGAGGAAACTTCAAACCAGAGTTGGGAATGTTGGTTTGGTACTATGAGCAGAGGAAGGCTGGTGCTCTTCCTCCTCTGTCTGGTAAATGGAGAGGTCCAGCAAGAATCGTATCTATTCTGGGACCTGTGGCTGTACTAATTAAGGATGTAAATACAGAGGTTCAGCTCAGAGCTCATCTTAATCATATAAAACCGTTTAGATCTTCTGCCGAGTTTTCGTATGCTCTCCGAGATGAGGAATCGGAAGATGATGATGAGGAAGAAGAACCTGTCGTGCCTGAAAATCTTGAGCCTGCTCTTGCAGACCTGCAGGATGGTTGTGTTCCCGTCTCTCCGGGGGAGCCTCTTGATTTTTCGCTCAGTGATGATCAGAATCCAGTGGACACTGGAGCGGACGACGGACCAGTTAGCAGCCGGTTAAGAAGTCGGAATCGTGTTGTGAGGGAAACTGATCGGGAAATAGCGACGTTATTTAGTGGGATTCGCGCACCTGACTTTCGGTACCATTGTGAACTTAATTCCACTGATGAGACTGCTGAGTAACGTTGCAGTGTCCTGCCTTCCTTCTCATACCCACTATGCATAGAACAGATGCCGAGGAGAGGACCGGTGATCATGAACCTACCCACAGATCTACGGTACCAGAGTCTAACATGGTTACAACGACCTAGTAATTTGAGTTGTTTAGTGCTTGATATTCATTTGCAGTAGTATCCTGTGAAGGAGGCCGCAGAATTTGCATGATACCCATGTTAAAATTGACAATCCCAAAACTATATTTCATATGTATCTATGATCCGTGTTGGCACGCCCAGCTGGTCATTTCTTTTTAGTTTTAAAGGCAAGTGATCAGGCTCAGGTCTTCCTTTTTCTCTTTGCAGGTTTGTTGTCTCCGTGAGCCACTGCGACCCTGGGCAGGGGAGGATTGTGAGGCCGTCAGGCCTCCCTTCTCTGCCTTTCCTGACCCCCCCCCCCTTTTTTTTTTCTCACTCACTCACTCCTTTTCTCCTCCTCCCTTCCTTTCTCTCACTCACTCACTCCTTTTCTCCTCCTCCCTTCCTTTCTCTCACTCACTCACTCCTTTTCTCCTCCTCCCTTCCTTTCTCTCACTCACACACTCCCTTTCTCCTCCCTTCCTTTCTCTCTCACTTACTCACTTATTCCCTCTCTCCTCCCTTTCTTTCTCTCTCTCTCTCATTCACTCACTCCCTTTCTCCTCCTCCCTTCCTTTCTCTTTCTCTCACTCATTCCCTTTCTCCTCCTCCCTTCCTTTCTCTCACTCACTCACTCCCTTTCTCCTCCTCCCTTCCTTTCTCTCACTCACTCACTCCCTTTCTCCTCCTCCCTTCCTTTCTCTCACTCACTCCCTTTCTCCTCCTCCCTTCCTTTCTCTCACTCACTCCCTTTCTCCTCCTCCCTTCCTTTCTCTCACTCACTCCCTTTCTCCTCCTCCCTTCCTTTCTCTCACTCACTCCCTTTCTCCTCCTCCCTTCCTTTCTCTCACAACACTCATTTCTCCCTTCCTTTCTCTCACTCACTCACTCCTTTCTCCTCCTCCCTTCCTCTCACTCACTCACTCCCTTTCTCCTCCTCCCTTCCTTTCTCTCACTCACTCATTCTCCTGTTGGCCTTTTTCTCCTATCTCCTTCTCCCTCCTTCCCTCCTCACTCCTCCTTCTCTCCTCTCCCATGATCTCTTATTTCTCCTCATCCTTTTCTCCTGATGATGTTCCCTTGACTTATACTACTCCCTCTCCTCCCTCTCCTCTTTTTTTTATTTACTTTCTGATCTTTTTTTGCTTTGCCCTTAATCTTGTATATCCTTTCCCTCAAAACTTTTTCTGTCCTCATTTCTATTCTTTCATCATCTTAGTCCTATTGTTTTTCCTATTCTTTCCAACTTCTCCTTTCTCCCTTATTTCTATGTTAGCCTAGCATAGTTCTTTGTTTCTTGCTTTACTCTCCCTTCCTACCTCTTTTTATTCTTTACTATTCTGATCTTTTCTCTTCTTTATATTCTTACTTCGTAATTTTTTACTTTCTATATCCTTTGTTTCTTTTTTTTTTCTACCTCCTAGCCTTAGCCTATCTATTTGCTTATTTTTTTCTTGCCTCATTTATCACATTCTTTTCTCACTTCCCTTCCCCTTATCCTAAAACCTTGTATCCATTCCTATGACCCTATTCCAACCCTTTTAGACCCTACATCCTGCCTTTTCCTTGGCCACAACGAATCTGTATGATCCTGGAGAAATCCCAGCACACGGATCGCCCGAAGCTCCCTTATTTCTTTTATTTATTATATGCCTTTTATTATTGTATATTCACTCCACTGTATGATCTGGTCATGATACTTATATGTATTGTCAAATTAAATCATGTAGAACTAGGGAATGAGAACTTTGTTTACTTTTATTTGTCGGGACTTTTAGAGAACCCTTGCCATTCCAAATGACCGCTTTTTTTTACGTTGTATTGTTAAATTATTGCTAAACCTCATTCAACAAGCAAATGTATACATGCTTAGACAATATGTTTATGTCATATGTTTACGTCATTTTATATTCCTAGTATCATGTTTTACCCCCCGCTTTTATTTTCTAAGATTTACGTAAATTTATAAATATATTTGACAGACTTAAAACCCTGAATTTAATGATTTGATCTGTTTTATATTTGTTTTATGATTATTATTTTTAAACAATGTATTCATGAATGTTTATTTGATTTAGGAGAACCATTTGTGTTTTATTTTAGCGATATTCTTTTTTATACCGAAATGTTTTGTAAGTGTTTGTTTGTTTGTTCTTTCCTCTTTTATCTTACTTTATTTGAATTTTTTATAATGGACTTTAGCCCTGTACACCCCTTTTATGAACTTGTTTATCAAATTTTAGTAAGAATTTCTTATAATTATTTGTTTTAAAAATATTTACATTTTGTTTGTTCGGCCACCGCCTATATAAGACGCCGTTTCGGTTGGAATAAATGAGTGTTAAGACGAACGTGTGTTTTGGTGTTGCTCCCCCTGGATCTTACAGTGACGACGACAACGCTGCAGAGAAAAGGTTGTATCTGACCCGATTCTTGCCTATTGATAGGGAAAAGCTGGGTATTCCAGACACGAGATACATATATATATATATTTACCAAAGAAAAGCGTTTAAACCACAGCCTCATAGGGACCCTCGTTCTTCATTTAAAGGCTTGAAGGGCTTGATGATTATTTTTTTTGTTTGTTTTGTTTTATGGAGTAAACAGGGCCCCTCTATCCCTGGCCCTTATTTCTTATCCCGCCTCACGGGGCATTTCTTTTAAGAACTCCTACCCACGGATACCCTTACACGAGTCTCTACCAATATTGTCTGGGGGGTCGCGGGCCAAAAAGGTTGAGAACCACTGTTCTAGAGCATGTGTGTGTGTGTGTGTGTGTGTGTGTGTGTGTGTGTGTGTGTGTGTGTGTGTGTGTGTGTGTGTGTGTGTGTGTGTGTGTGTGTGTGTGTGTGTAAATATATATGTCTATCTATCTATCTATCTATCTATCTATATAAATATATATATATATATGTATATATATATATTATATACATATTATATATATTATATACATATTATATATATAATATATATGTATGTATGTATATATATATGTATGTATATATATATATGTATATATATATGTATATATATATGTACATATATATATATATATATATAATATAAAGATATAAAATGTGCACACGAATACATACATATATACAAATAGATATAAACAAATATAAGAATAAGTATATACATATGTATATACAAATATACATACATACATTCCGTAGATTCGTTGTGTATATATAAATTTGATCATAAATAAATAAAAAATATGGACAGACAGATATTCCACATCGCCTACTGGGAAAAGGCATTCCGCCATGATCAGTGTGCGAAAAATGAGCAATCGAATGTTGCCAACAATTTCTCAGTGCAACTTCATACCACCATCAATACAGATCCCATTCCTTCAATCATCTCCGTAATAAGGCAATCACAGAGCTCAGATTTCTGGAGACAAATAAGCCACCGATAACTTGCCATATTGCATTACTCACGGGGAAAAAAAAAGGCAACGACAACAAGTGACAAACAAACAAACAATACCGACACCCACGAACACCGATTGACTCGCAGTGACACGACACTGCAGTAACCCTAATGCAACAACAATCAATAAGACCGCGCCGGGCTTAAGGTTGCCATTAATACCATTATCCGCGGCGCCGACACCAATCATCAGCCGCGGCGACAAACAATGCCACGCGAAGCACGGCGATTATCATTCCGCTTCGCTTGTCTTGCGCGCTAGTCGTCGTTGGGTAAAGAGGGAGGGAGGGAGGGAGGGAGGGAGGGAGGGAGGGAGGGAGGGAGGATGGGAGGGAGGGAGGGAGGGAGGGAGGGAGGGAGGGAGGGAGCAGGGAGGAGAGAGGTTAGGGAGGCAGGAGGGAGCAGGGAGGAGGGAGGGGGAAAGAGGGAGAGGGGAGGGAGGGAGGTGGAGGAAGGAAGGGAGGAAGAGAGGGAGGATCGGAGGGAGAGAGAAAGGGAGGGAGGGAGGGAGGAAGGCAGGGAGGGAGGAAGTGAGGAGGAAGGGAGGGGGAGGGAAAGAGGAGGGAGAAGGAGGGAGGGAAAGGAAAGAGGAGGGAGAAGGAGGGAGGGAAGGAAGGGAAAGAGGAGGGAGAAGGAGGGAGGGAGGGAAGGAAGAGAGGAGGGAGAAGGAGGGATGGAGGGAAGGAAGGAGGGAGGGAGGGAGATAAAGAGAAACATCTACGTCTTTTCTCCTGTCGACAGTCACGCACATAATACCAAACCGTAGTCGACCGAGGCAGCTCCGTCGACCCCAATCATGCATGGCAATCACACTACAGAGCAGCGCACCATGAGAATAACATTAATAACGATAAAAATTAAAAAAAAACGTGAAAGTGAGACACAATGAGTCGCAGAAGGTTACTGTCACGGGGATGGGGGTAAAGGGGGTGGAGTGGAGGGGGGGAAGTTGCAAGCTGTGACGGCGTGACAATTATCATATCACTCGTGATCACGAGCTGTTACCTAATAATGCTCGTGCCGTCTGCCGAGGCTAATAAATCCGATGAACACGGGTTGCCGAGTTTCAAGGCCCTCGCGTGGGGTGGGGGGTTGGGGGGGGGGAGTAGAGGGGGAGTAGGGGAAGAGGGGGGGCCGGGGGGGAGAAGGGATGGGGGAACGTGCTCAACATTAAGAATATTTAGATAGAGAGGGAGGAAGAGAGAGAATGGGAGAGAGAATGGGGATAGAGGGAGAGAGAGAGAGAGAGAGAGAAATGAAAGAGAGAAAGAGGGTGGATGAATGTATGGATGGATAGATGGATGAATGGACAGATAGGTAGATATAGGGACAGATAGATAGATGTGCAGATAGAGAGATAGAAACAGATAGATAAACATCACGCAATATCGTGGCTTCGCACTGGACACGTGCAGGGTGGCTGAGGGTGATGGACCTAAGCGCTTGCGTAATGGAGAGAAATAAATAAGGCTCACACAGTCATCATCGGAAACAGCCCATTTTCTATGCCTCATTCATCTTAAAAGGGTGGACACATTCATTTTGCGGTATTCCTATGGGACGTGCATCATTTTCTATCCGACCTGCCATTACTAATCGCTGATGCTATAATTCTCATCTGTATTACCAATTATTAAGTTAAACACCAATCCAGCAATAACAGCAGACCGAAAAAGGAAAAAAAAACGATTATACTCACAGCCTAAATACACACAAATCTCAGAAAAAATAACGTATAAATGATAAATAAATGAGTAAACCAGAAAAAAATACGCGTAATCGTGGTCGCCCGTCCGTAGAGTGCTACAGTGAAAGTGCAACATCCCCCCCCCCCACCGCCCTCCCGTTATCCGCCTCTCCGACTTTTCGTCCGGCGGGCCTCCTCTGTGTGGTAACACTGCATGCTCTCTTGTTACCCGCGGCGCGTGACTTGCGTTACTGATGCTCTGTGACGCCGGTTGCTTGTGACGTGTGCTCTCGCACTGCTCCCTCTGCTTAAATTTTGCTTTCTTCCTCTTCCCTCTCCCTTAACTCTCTTCTTTCCAAGTCCTTTCTCCGTTCCACATTTGTCTTTCTCTCTCTCTTCCTCCTTTTCCTTCTTTCTCTCCCTCTCTCTCTCCTCTACATGATTTATGGCGGCGACACTCCGAGAAGAACGCTTTCGCCGGATTTTTTTTCCATGCAGTGCGATAATAACTGCATTCCTCTGAGATTAATGTAGATCCGAGCGCTGCAAGCGATCCTGCAGCTGTCGGAGGGGGAGCAGGATCTAAAGAAAGATATATATGTATGTATGTGTGTGTGTGTGTGCATATATAAATGTATATTCATATGTATTAATGTGTATATGTTTATATATTTGTATCTATCTATCTATCTACATATCTACACATTATATATATATATATATATATATATATATATATATATATATATATTTATACATTCATATATTTATATATATATATATATATATATATATATATATATATATATTTATACATTCATATATTTATATATGTATATCTTAATTCACCTCTACATCTATTCCTACATGTATGTATAAACATTGATGAGAACAGAAAAAAGGGGGAAGAGAATGCAAAATGAATAACAAACTACAGCAAAGAGTCACGAATCAACAAATATTGCATAAAGAAATGCAACAGTTTTGCAAGCGAGCAACGAAAGACATCGATGATAACACTGACTCAAGTCGCTTTAAAAACACACACGAGACAAACGTTTTTTCTCTCTCCTTCTCTCTCTCGTGTGTCCGCAGGCGACGGACGTTTCTGACGCGCAAGGAACAGGTTTCGCGTTCACTCTGCACACTGTGTTTTACACAGACAGACATAGACATAGACACGAACACAAACGCTCATACACACGCACGCACACGCACAAGTACACGCACACGCACACACACATCTTAATATCTCTCTAAATGGTGTTCGACAAAACGGAATAAAAAAAACGGAATGTGGGAAACAGACGAAACGGAAGAAGGGCCACAAGAAAGGATAAGAACTAACATGGACGAACAGAGGAACCGAGAAAATGTAATAGATACAACGATGTAATAGATATGAAAGATGTAATAGAGATAACGCTGCAGGAGATATTTTAAAAGTGCAAAAGAGGTGAAGGAAAACCCAAGTGCAAAAAATAAATGTAAAGATTGGAGAAAGAAAAATAAAACATGTCCGCGAGAATGTAAGAAAGAAAAGAACAAAGGGAAGAGAACCAATACAATCTCCCCCCCCCCCCCCAAAAAAAAAAAAAAAAAGTAGTGTAAAAGAAAACACACAAGCAATATTCATGGCAATAGAAATGCGGGGCGGAAATGAGGAAATAGGAAAAGAGAGCGAGAGATGAGGAGAGGGAGCGAGAGAAAGGCGACATGAGGCGAAGGGGAGGTGAAATGGGGAGGACGGGAGGGGGCGGGGGGAGGTAAGTGGAAAGGTACTAAAGCCGCAGGGGAGTGCAATGTGTACCGAGGGGGAGGGGGGGAGGGAGAGGGGGAAATGAAGATGAAGCAGAAAAGCAAGAAGAAAAGAAAAAGAAGAAAGGAAAGAAAAGGAAAGGAAATAAGGGCAGAAGGGGGGCGCAAGGGGTTAACTGTCATGGAAAACTATTAAAACTGTTTTCAAAGATGCTAATTGACAACGAAGAGAGGGAGAAAGAAAAAGAGAGAGAGAGAGAGAGAGAGAGAGAGAGAGAGA
>NW_028234408.1:24048137-24053137 GCF_977035675.1 Penaeus japonicus
TGATGGAGAGGGAGAGGGAGAGGGAGAGGGAGAGGAGAGGGGAGAAGAGAGGAGAAGAGGAGAGAGAGGGAGGGAGAGGGAGAGGGAGAGGAGAGGAGAAGAGAGGAGAAGGAGAAGGAGAAGGAGAAGGAGAAGAGAGAGAAGGAGAAGGAGAAGGAGAAGGAGAAGGAGAAGGAGAAGAGGAGGAGAGAGGAAGGGAGAGAGGGAGAGAGAGAGGGAGGGGGAGAGAGGAGAGAGGAGTGAGGGAGGAGAGAGGGGAGGGAGAGAGGGAGGAGAGGAGAGGAGAGAAGAGAAGGGAGGAGAGAGAAGAGTGAGAGGAGAGAGAGGAGAGGAGAGAGAGAGGAGAGAGAGAGAGAGAGAGGAGAGGAGAGGAGAGGAGAGGAGAGGAGAGGAGAGAGAGAGAGAGAGAGAGAGAGAGAGAGGGAGAGAGGAGAGGAGAGGAGAGAGAGAGAGAGAGGAGAGAGAGAGAGAGAGGAGAGAGAGAGAGAGAGGAGAGGCGACAGAGAGAACAAAGAGAAACAGAGAGAAGCAGAGAAAGAAGGGGGGGGGGGGAAATAAAGCAACAGAATTCACAACACATTACATCATAACCCCCGCAACATTACAGGACCGGGCAAAACGGGCTGGGCTTCCAGGGGCCTGCCTTCTCTCTCAGATGCAGATCGAGAGAAATCCTACACTTGAGGCTGGTCTTTTCTTGCCGTCCTCTCTCCCCTCTCCGTCCGCATTCCCACGGCTTGACTAACACTCTCTTCCTTAGTCTTCGAAGACGTTTTCTTCCTTTAAAATCACTCTCGACTCGCCGTTACCAGCAATGTCTTCTGCAACAATGCCACACCGGTCAAATCGCCGAAAAAAAATCCCAGTAATAAACGTTGAGGTGTAATGTACGTATAGATACAAACATGCTGTGTACCGTACTGTACTCCGAAACTTAATACAATATTCACCTCTCAGTCTAACAGTCTATTATTAACCAGCGGCACGAACTCCTGACAAGAAGTGGGACGAAAAAAAATACTTTTCTTCTCCTTCTTTTTCTTTTGATTCTGTTTTCAAATTTATTAAAGTAACAAAAGCATCTCGGAGGGATAAGCAGGTGAAGAGACAGAGGGAGAGATAGAAACGAAAAGGAGAAAGTAGGGGGAGGAGAGGGAGGGCTGGAGGAGAGAGGGAGAGGGGGGGAGGAGAGAGGGAGAGGGAGAGGGAGAGGGAAAGGGGAGGATAGAGGGAGAAGAGGGCAGAGAGAGGGAGAGGGAAAGGGGGAGGAGAGAGGGAGAGGGAAAGGGGGAGGAGAGAGGAAGAAGGATGAGGAGAGAGGGATAAGGGTGAGGAGAGAGGGAGAGGGGGAGGAGACCAAGAGAGGGGGAGGTGAGATAAAGAGGGAGAGGGAATTAAATCCTCAAAAAAACAGGGAAACCAAAATTACATTAAAGCATGCTTAAAAGTTGATATAAATTAAGAAAAAACTCCAGAGCTCCAGCCGCGAGTGGGTTTCGGCCGTCGAGCGCGCCCATGGCCTGCCCCTTCCTCCCATGCACTCAAACCTGAATGCATTTACGTAATTCCGTCGTGTGCGTCCATCTCTTACGCGTCTCTCTCTATCCATTAACAGAGCACTGCGTCGGAGTCTGCGCTGCACTACGGCCACTCGGAGACCGACGGGGCCAAAGGTTCGGGCTGGGATGACAGTGCTCCGATTGCAATGGAAGACGCAATTAAGGCGGCGTTGGGTTCCGATGAAGCCGGCGATAAGATTCGGGCGCTGCGGGTGCGTCTATGAATGATTTCGAAATTATTGGGATTTACAGACATTCACTATCGGTCCCGTTCTTTATTTTTTATATATCCCGCGGGTCTAACATGTACCAAATTTATGACTCGCGTTACCTCGTGCCTGGCTGCCCCCCCCCCGGTCCTACTTCTCCCCCTCCAACATACCATATATACACACTGTGAAAGTTCCGCTACGCCCATATCCAGTCGCCTACACTGCTGCGCCCATACCCATACTAGTCTACCCCTCGCTCCGCCTTCCCACCCACCCACACAGGCAAGACCCATGCCTGACCCGCTCACCTGCCCACTCGCCCATCGTGTCTTGGAGTTCCCATAAGACGGAAACATAGGCCTGGCATCACAAAAATCGCCCTCACTGCTCCGGTCGTAGCGTATCGCCACCCGAAGCCTTGCAATTCGTCTTTCGCATCCGCCCACGCTCTACCAAGCTACCTGAACAAGCTACCACTCGCATGACACGCCATCAACATCCGCCCACCTAGCAACCACCACAATGCTTATGATAAAAGCAGAACACACGTAGATTAATAAACTTTGGGGGCCATTTCGTGAAACCCCTCTCCTATATTGAGAACAACAATGTAGTAGCAAAGGCATGAATAAGAAAAAAAAACGCAAATTCAACACAAAAGCGAAGCATTTTCGAATCGTTACTGAGCGCAATATAAATTGTTAATTATTTGGAAAATTGAACAAACGCTCGAATTCAAAACATGTCGCTCATCTTGTTCGTGTTCGTTTCTTTTATAAAGCAAGACTCTTATGTATGAAGCTTTTGGCAAAACTGTCTTTAATCATTTTGCATCAGTATATTCATATCCAGTCAAGGAAAATTGAGTGCAAACCTTGACTTTTATATTATTTTTTTCACGACCATAATTTTCCTCAAAGACAACACAAACCAAATGAAGTACCTTCTGTCAAAAACTTGACATTTTCCAAACAAACAGATTTACAGCCGAATGTTGCACGCTCCTTGCAAGACATTCCCAGGGTCTGCCACAAAGTAATTTCGCAGCGGAAACAATGCGGTGTACCGTGACACGACACCTGACACGTGACACTGACCTATTTCTCCGCACGGCATAATGAAGCCCTATTTCGAGCCACTGGGTCACCTCCCGAAGAGGAAAGAATCACCAACCAAAGATTTGCAAGGGGCGTCGCGAACCCTGCAATGTATATTTGTTTGTATGTAAATTTCAACCGAATCGGCACTTGCTGTTGACCGAGAGGGAGTGGCCACGTGACAGTGCATGGTCTATTTTGTGTATTATAGGTTATCTACTGCAAGTTCAAAAATGTCAAGCTTAAGCAAGCTGAAACGCTACTGGAAGAGAGAGCACAGAAGTTGTAAAGGTAATACTAATATACATTCGCGAGTAGTCATGTAACAGCTGAGTAAAAAACATAAACAAATACAAAAGCTTCTTCGCTCGCATCTTCCGTTTTTTGTCGGCTCCTTCGCGCTGGTCTTGAGAAACGAGCGGATCGAGAGCAAGTGACCAAATAAGGTTAAAGGTTAAGAAATTGTCATGGTGGTAGGCATGCGACGAGCCGCAGGCAGGCAGACAGGCAGGCAGAGGGAAGTGTGCCAAGCAGCGACACCCTGGGAAAGGACGGGAAGGACTGCTCCTTCGCTCTGCCCGTCCAAGGTCCTGCCAGCTGAAATACAAATCCCTATATGGCAACTCCTCATCTCACGTTGCCACTAGTCTATTTTTACTCCTTCGGCTGCAGATGGGCGTCCAACCCGCCCTTGCGCTTAATCCACGCCCACCGCCCGTTACACGCCCACGGAGATTGCCTCGCTAGACCGCAAAACGCAAGTATTAGTCAACTTCCAAAAAATGCTGGCGAAAGAAGCGACACAAATACGAGACGGGCGATGACAGGGCAAGCGCAGCCTCCGTTTCCCGGCACGAAGGCTGCCATAGCGCCGACAATCCCGCGTTGCCCTTTGGCAGAGTCGACCTTAAGGCAGCAGGACCCATTATAAATATGGGATGCTGGTGATGGCGGGGAGTTAGCGAGAAGGATGGGGGGTCGCAAGGGCACATGAGGAGGGGGGGGGGGCGGTGCGATATGGGGATGGAAGTTAAAGTACCTTGGATGGCTGTGGAAGTGACAGTTGCGACCACTGAATCTGCACCACTTACGCTGCCATCTCCTCTTCCCTCTCTTCTCAGTGGGAGGGAGGGAGGGAGGGAGGGAGGGGGAGGGAGAGAGAGGGGGAGGGAGGGAGAGAGAGAGAGAGAGAGAGAGAGAGAGAGAGAGAGAGAGAGAGAGAGAGAGAGAGAGAGAGAGAGAGAGAGAGAGAGAGAGAGAGAGAGAGAGAGAGAGAGAGCAACATACAGGCCATATAAAGTTATACATTAAAAGAAGTCAGCAGCAAGCTAACTGATCCCATTTAGAGCTTACATGCTTTAAATAAACCAAAAATATCCACCAAATATCCCAAACGACTCGCACAGCGGATTACAACAGACCAGTAGTGACCTCTATATCAATAGCGTTTAAAGAGCAAATTCATTCTCGACCCCATAAGTAATCCCATTGCACACATCAATTAGACAAAAGCAAAGGATGATCTAAACGCTCCTAATATACTGCAATAAAATGGTCTCATTCTTAACCCCTTAAAGAGATATATTTACAGAATCATAACAAAACACTTGTACGCAAAATGAAAAATATCATATCTCGAAGAAAAAACAACAACATAGGCCTGGGCAGTCTAAAGCATAATGAGCAAGGGAATGTAACTGAGAGGGGAGAGGGGGGATGTAAGCGAGGAAAGAGGGAGAGGGAAAGGGAGATGGATGGGGGGGGGGAGGGAGAGAGAGAGAGAGAGAGAGAGAGAGAGAGAGAGAGAGAGAGAGAGAGAGAGAGAGAGAGAGAGAGAGAGAGAGAGAGAGAGAGGGGGGGAGAGAGAGAGAGGAGAGAGGGGGGGAGAGACGAGAGACGAGAGAGAGAAAAGAGAGGAGAGAGAGAAAAGAGGAGAGAGAGAAAAGAGGAGAGAGAGAGGAGAGAGAGAGGAGGAGAGAGAGAGAGAGAGGGAGGAGAGATAGAGGAGAGAGAGAGGAGAGGTGAGACGAGAGAGAGGAGAGGAGAGGAGAGGAGAGAGGGAGAGAGAGAGGAGAGAGAGAGAGGAGAGGGAGAGAGAGAGAGAGAGAAGAGGAGAGAGAGAGAGGAGGAGA